>NW_006921700.1:9567359-9569552 GCF_000298275.1 Orycteropus afer afer | reverse complement strand
AACAATAGATCCCATCAACATTATTTATGAATATGGAAAAACCAATCACTAACTTTATATGGAAAGGAAAGAGACCTTGGATAAGCAAAGCACTACTGAAGAAGAAGAACAAAGTAGGAGGTCTCACACTGCCAGATCTCAAAACCTACTATATAGCCACAGTAGTCAAAACTGCCCGGTATTGGTTTAAAGACAGATACATAGACCAAGGGAATAGAATTGAGAACTCAGAAATAGATCCATCAACCTATGGTCAACTGATCTTTGACAAAGGGCCAAAATCCATTAAGTAGGGAAGAGAATGTTTGTTTAATAAATGATGCTGGCAAAACAAGAGATCCATTTGCAGAAAAATGAAATAAGATTTGTACCTCACACCACACACAAAAACAAACTCCAGATGAATCAAAGACTTAAATGTGAAACCGAAAACTCTACAGTTCCTCAAGGAAAAACTAGGGGAAAATTTAGGGGCCCTAATATGTGGCATAAATAGACTCTCAAGCATAACTCAAAAAGCACAAACAGCAGAAGATAAACCAGATGATTGGGACCTTCTAAAAATTAAATTTTTATGTGCTTCCAAAGACTTTTCCAAAAGAGTCAAAAGATTACCTACAGATTGGGAAAAAATGTTTGGTAATGACATATCTGACAAGGGACTTATCTCTATAATTTATAGAAAACTCCAACACCTCAATAACAAAAAGACAAACAATCCAATTAAAAAATGGGCAGAAGACATGAATAGACACTTCATCAAGGACAATATTCAAGCGGCCAAAAAACATATGAAGAAATTTTCAGGATCATTAGCTATTAGAGAGATGCAAATCAAAACAGCAATGAGATTCCATCTTGCTCCAGCACTAGTAGCAAAGTTCAATGAGACAGAAAATAACAAATGCTGATGAGGATGAGGAGAGATTGGGACTCTCATACACTGCTCATGGGACTTTAAAATGGTACAACCATTGTGGAAAGCAGTATGGTGTTTCCTTCAAAAGTTGGAACTAGAAATACCATCTGACCCAGCTATTCCATTACCAGGTACTTAAAGAAGTGAGAGCCATGACAAGAACAGACATATATGCACACCCATGGTCATCGCGGCACTATTTACAATAGCCAAAAGATGGAAACAACCTAGGTGTCCATCAACTGAGGAATGGATATCCAAACTACGGTACATACACACAATGGAATACTATGCAACCCTAAAGAATAATATAGAATCTGCAAAACACCGCATAACGTGGATGAACTTGGCAGACATTATGCTGAGTGAAATAAGTCTATCACAAAAGGACAAATATTGTATTAGTCCATTATTTAAAAGTCAAGGAAACGTTTATCTATGGAAGGACATTTTCTTTGTTGGTTACCAGGGGTGGGAGGGGAGGAGAGGGAATACTGTTAGATAGATAGAGATAAGTTTTGATTTGGGTGAAGAGAAGGGCATTGTACCAAATGTGAGTGATCAATATAGTGGCATTGAGGAAGAGAAAGACATAGAGAGGTACGTGAGAAATACAGACAACAAAGGTGAACCCTTTTGCACATATAGTATGGTGTGGTCAGTGAAGGCAAACACAGATATATGGGTGGATAGATGGGTGGACAGGCTGAACTATTAAGTATGTCTATGAAGTGGGGAGTGTACCCAAGAACATGTATAAGGATGGCAGACAATGGTCCTATAAGTTTATATTTATGATTTGAATTCCCAGGTGTATAGTGGAGCTGACAAGGGGCAAGGTTGTAGTCACTTCTTTGTCATAGCCAGCTACCCAGAGGGACCGAGTAGTTGAACCTGTGGATTCGGGACCATAGTTGCAGAGGACATCAAGCTCAATTGGCATAACATACTACACAAAACACTGTTTCACCTCCTACTTTGGCGAGTAGCAACTGGGATCTCAAAAGCTTGCAAGCTGCCATCTAAATGCAACGACAGGTCTTTGCTCATCCAGAGCCAAGAAGAATGAGGAAAACCAAAAATTAATAGAAACAATTAATCCTAGTAACTGGTACACCATCCTATCTGCAGCCTATAAGACTATGAGACCAGAAGAACTAGATGGTGCCCAGCTACTACTGTGAACCACTTGGAAGAGGATCTATGTAGGAGATCCTGGATGGACAGGGAGAACAATGTGGAACAAAACTCAAAATCATTTGGGAAAAAAAAAG
>NW_006921700.1:9545555-9567121 GCF_000298275.1 Orycteropus afer afer | reverse complement strand
TGAACATTTACCTGAGGTAGATACACTCCTTGGAGAGAACAAGCATGGGAGAAAGAAGGGCTGCTTATGCACAGGGAGATAGCTCGGGGGGCAGGAGTGCATGGAGGGATGGACACAGGGAAGAGGTAACTATCAGGAGGAAGTAGGAGGGGTGATGTTGCATTGTGGTAAATTGTCGTCAACATCATGAGACGAAGTGTATCTGAACTGCTGTATGGAAAGTGTATTTACTCTGTAAATTTTCACCCAAATCACAATAAAAAGAAAAAAAAAAAGATATAAGCTTGTCTCCACCAGGACAATAAGTAGGGAAGGAAATAAAAGCTCCCACAAGACAACCAACTGCCAAGCCTGTATCTCTATTCTTATGATGAAGGCATTCCAGAAGTGATATGTTAATATCCACACTGGCAAAAAAAATGCATACAAAATTAGTGAAAACCTTGTAGTTTCCAGAAGAAGCTAACTAAAAATCTCTATTCCCATAAGCAAGTATAAATTTGTGCTGTTGTTAGTTGTCGAGTCTGTTCTGACTCACAGTGACCCTATGTAAAATGAAACAAACCATCCTCATGATCATTACTGTTGTTGAGTTCATCATTGCATCTCCTGGGTCAAGCCATCTCATTGAGATTCTTGCCCTTTTTTGCTGACCCTCTACTTCACCAAGCATGATATCCTTCTCCCTTTTCATAATATGATCCATGTATGAGAGACAAAGTCTGTGGAGGACCACATCAAATCACAAAATGTAGGATGACTACGTCATAATTTAACTGGTAAATTACACCATTGCATAACTGTCAAACCACTGAGAATCATGGCCCAGCCAAATGGACACATAATGTTAACCATCATAGCCAGTGTTACTCTCGCCTTGCACTTTTGTGTTCATTACATGCAGATGTACATTGTTAGTGCACAAAATAGTCAGATAGTAGAGTTTTTACTATTGTCATAAATGTGAAATCTCAGATGAGATAGTTGATAAGCTAGGAGTAGGTATATAAAGTAAAAAGCAGAGGATATATGTGGTTTAAAGATTCAGTAGTTTTAGTATATTGGGGAAGCAGTAAAAGTTATTACTGTATTAGACATAAGAAGCCAAAGATACATGTGTTAATTTCTGTATGAACTAACAAGAGAACAGTAAAAATGTATGACTAATAGGTTAATAGAAGAAGAAAAACCCCAGAGCATCCAAAATTAATCAACCAAAAATAGGTCAGAAAGAAGAAAGATGAAATATAAAAAGGAATGTCAACTTGAAAATACATATTAACACACATACTAAAGCCAATGCTATCAGTAATTACAGAATAAACAAAATGAAATCCACATCTTAGCATGTCACAATAAAAGGACAAAGACAAAGAAAAAATGTTAAATGCTGTCCAAGGAAAAAGACATAGTTCCAAAAAGGTATATTACTTTCAACGAAACAACGGGTAACATCTCAACAGAAATGAGTCAAAAGAAAGTAGAATGTTACCTTTAATATACAGAAATAGAAAAAAAAGAAGAAAAGTCAACCCAGAATTTAATACTCAGAAAGACTACTTTGTGGAATAAAAGTTAAATAAACAATAAGTAAAATAAATAACTTATTACAGGCAAATGAAAAGCACAAAATCACAGGCACACAGTACTTAAACAGAGAATTAATATTAAATTCAAATTAATATTTGCTGTAGAAATGATAATAACAAAGTCTTGTTTAATTTAAAACATATTCTATAAGGAAACACAACATGAAGGTGCATTAAAGTCATAGAATTATAATTTTCAAAGATGTCTTATTTTCTAAATTTGATGTGTTTTCTAACAAAAGGGTAAGAGCACCAATTTGGTGCTGGTTTGATGAAACAGAAAAAAGAGATGAGAAATGGACAGGGAGTGAGACACTGGCAATAGGTAAGTTCCTAGGTCCAGCTGACTCTCTTACTCAGCTACAGTCTTTTCCACAGTTTGAATCTATTTTTAAAATGGCATGTCAAGAGGGATTCCTTTCACCTTAAATAAAAGAAAAATCCTTATTACAAATATGCATGAGATCTTATGCAATTACTTGAAATTTGTTGTTGTTCTTGTTGTTATGTGCCATCAAGTTCTCTCCGACTCATACTGACCTTATGTACAGCAGAACAAAACACTGCCCAGTCCTGTGCCACCCTCACGATCCCTACTAACCTGAGCGCATCACTGCAGCCACCCTGTCAATCCATCTTGTTGAGGGCCTTCCCCTCTTTCATTGACCCCCCACCTTTTCCAAGCATGATATCCTCCAGAGAATGGTCCCTTCCTACAGCATGACCAAAGTAGGCGAAAAGTCTGGCCATTCTCAATTTCAAGGAGCATTCCAGCTGCACTTCTTCTAGGACAAATTTCTTAGTTCTTTTAGCAGTCCACAGTACTTTTCGCATTCTTCGCCAACACCACAACTCAAAAAGCATCAACTCTTCTTTGGTCTTCCTTATTCATTGTCCATCTTTCATATGCATATGAGGTAATTGAAAATACCATGGCTTGGGTCAGGTGCATCTTAGTCTTCAAGGAGATATCTTTGCTCTTTAACACTTAAAAGAGGTCTTTTGCAAAAGAGTTTGTCCAATGCAATACATCTTTTGATGTCTTGACTGCTGCTTTCATTGGTGTTGACTATAGAACCAAGTAATATGAAGTCATTGACAACTTCAGTCTTTTCTCCATTCATCATGATGCTGCTTATTGGTCCAGTTGTGAGGATTTTTGTTTTCTTTATATTGAGGTGAAATCCATAGTACAGACTGTAGTCTTCAATCTTCATCAGTAAGTGCTCCAAATCATCCTCATTTTCAGTAAGCAAAGCTGTGTTGTTTGTGTATTGCAGGTTCTTAAGGAGCCTTCCTCCAATCCTGATGTCACATTCTTCTTCATATAGTCCAGCGTCTCAGATTATTTACTCAGCATACATATTGAATAAGTATGGTGAAAGAACACAACCCTGATGTACTCCCTTCCTGATTTTAAACTATGCAGTATCCCCCTGTTGCGTTCAAATGACAGATTCCTGATCTATGTACAGGTTCCTCATGAGTACAATTAAGTGTTCTGGAATTCCCATTCTTCTCAATGCCATCCATAATTTGTTATGATCCACATAATTGAATGCTTTGGCATAGTCAATAAAACACTAGTAAACATCTTTCTGGTATGCTTTGCTTTCAGCTAAAATCTATCTGACATCAGCTATGATATCCCTCACTCCATGTCCCCTTCTGAATCCAGCTTGGATTTCTGGAAGTTCTCTGTCAATAGACTGTTGCAACCATTTTTTAATTATCTTCAGTAAGATTTTACTTGTGTGTGATATCAATGATAATTTCCACACTCCATGGGATCACTTTCTTTGGAATGGGTACGAATATGGATCTCTTTCAATGACTTGGCCAGGTAATTGTCTTCCTAATCCATTGTCATAACTGAGTGAGTGCCTCCAGCAAGGCATCTGTTTATAGAAACATCTCAATGGGTATTTCATCAATTCCTGAGCCTTGTTTTTCACCAATTCCTTCAGTGCAGCTTTGACTTCTTCCTAAAATATCATTGGTTTTTGATCATATGCCACCTCCTGAAATGGATGAACATCAACCAATTCTTTTTGGTACAGTGACTCTGTGCATTCCTTCCATCTTCTTTTGAACATGTGTCATTCAATATTTTTGCCCATAGAATCTTTCAGTATTGCAATTTGAGGCTTACAGTTTTTCCTCAGTTCTTTCAGCTTGAAAAAGGCCAAGTGTGTTCTTCCCTTTTGGTTTTCTAATTCCAATTCATGATATTCCACTATAATAATTGACTGTCTTCTTGAGCTGCTCTTTGAAATTTGAAATCAACTCTTTTATCCTGTTGATTCTTCCATTTGATTTAGCTACTCTCTGTTCAAGGGCAAGTTTCAAAGTCTCTTCTGACATCCATTTTGGTCTTTTCTTCCTTTCTGGTCTTTTTAATGACCTTTTCCTTTCTTCATGGCTGATGTTCTTAATGTCATCCCACAATCCCTCTGGTTATATTGAAGAAATCTGAGTGAATGTACTTTTTCAACCCCAAATACACTGCACATATCCGCTATTATTAGTGAATCTTGATTCACACTGTATGGTTCACTTTTGAATTTTTCTTGGAGAAGTCAACTACTATTGCTCTCATATTTATTAGATTTTCCTTCAGTGCAACATTGTAATGTTAAAGTCAAGTTTTCTCTAATTGTCACCACTATTTAGTGCAGCTGGCTTTCTTTCCCCTCAGAGAGCTAATTTTCATCAAGCCAAGTGATAAATGGGAGTCTTTTTTCACATTTGTTATTTTGTTTACTCATCTAAACCTGAGTGTTTATCTATTTATCATAGATGCTATTATGTTTGCCTTATCCTTAATCCATATAAAAGATTATTTTCAATGCAGATGAGTTCACGGTAATAAGGTGGTAAATTCAGACCAAAGAGAGGAACAACTGAAAGAGTCAGGGGGCATCAAATTAGTGATCATTTTGTCTAACTATCCCTGAATTGATTTCTATATGGGGAGCTATACCCAAATCTTAAATACTGCAATATCTGCTTTTAAAATAGGCAAAGCTGCAATTTAGAAGTCTAATGACAATAATTTCTTTACAGTAAATGACTCAGGACAGTAACTTAATCAACAAGACTTACGATCCACTTAAAACACATGTAGCTTTGTTCATCATTTCTAGAGAAACATGATTATTAAATCTGATAACATTTGCATATGTAAACTACTATAATTAGGTTAAATCTCTCTCCTTCTAACTCTAAATGGTATTTATCAGAAGTACTAAGGAAGGTGAGACTGTCAGAAGTAAGTTATTTGACACTATATATGTAAATGAAGATATTATCACTAATACTGTGTATAGGAAAAGTTGATAGGAAAATAATTGGCAGTAAGAGGAAGAAAAAGAAAAACAATAAACTGTAAAAAAAGAAAAAATAAAATAAAAAGAAAAGTAAGAGTGGGAAAGTCAACCTTAAATTTAAAAATTGGAGGACTAAGGTATAGAAGCCACATATGGAGTGGTTTCATATAAACTGTCAGAAACCAAAGTTCAAGAGTCTGTGTGCTACCCGGGGTGGACAAGCATCATGCACAAGAAGATGAGGATTCAAAGCAGACAGATAAGCAGAAATGATGGTAGATTATGAATTCTAGGAGTCAGGATGAGCTGGGTAAGGGAAACAGACAAACAGAAGGGACCAGTAATATCCTAACACTAAAAGCTTTCCCTGCTGGTGAAAGTCAGTGCAAAAACCCTAAACAACAGCAACATGTAAGTATTGAACAACAAACAAGGAATCATGCCAGTCAGACCAGCTGAAGTGAAAACAGGAGTTAAAAAAGCTGAGTGAATCAGAATTAGAGTCAGCTACATGTAACTCAAGAATCAAAAAGTGCTTAAACATAACAGAACTTTAACTCGGTTTCACATTTTATATATATATATATATATATAGGCAATTCAGGACTGCTTTGGGAAACCACAAAGTGATCAGTTTATTCCTTCTCACCCTCCACAGGTTTAATCCTTATCTACATGATCATAAATGGCTGCTGGAGCTCCAGCCAACACACAAGCATTTCAGGAATCAAAACAGAAAAGAGGGAAAAGGACAGTGTTCCAAATTATACAAAGTAGATCTAAATAAGTTTCATTAGACAAAATGCAGTTAAGTGGCCACATTATTGCAAGGTAGACTGAGGAATGTATTTTTTTAGCTGGATGGCATCCAAACTAATAACTAAGTTACCTAGTAACTAAGTTACTGAGGAATGTATTTTTTTAGCTGGGTGGATACCTGAGTTTACTCAGGTAAATTCAGGGTAAAATAGATATTAGAAACTGGCTAATTTCTGCCATAAATTATCAAGTAGGTATATCAAAGTATATACTAACTAATATTTATTGAGTGTTCATTATGTGGTCAAAACCCCATGCAAAATGGTTTGCATGTGTTATTCCTTCACAATAATCCAGTTGTCAATTATACCAGCTGCCATTGAATTGATTCAACTCATGGTGTTCACATGTGGGTCAGAGTAGACGTGCGCTGTGCATGGTTGCCACTGGGTGATTTTCAAAAGCAGATCTCCAGGCCTTTCTTCTGGGCATCCATGTCTGGTGGACTTGAACTTCCAACCTTTTAGCTAGCAGCCAGCCACATTAACCATTTGCATTACCCAGGGACTCTGAATCCTAAGAGTTAAAAATTGCTATTCTTCTCACTTTATAAATCAGGAACTGAGGTCAGAGTTTAAGACCTGGTTCAAAGGCACAGACTCAGTAAAGGTCAAAAAAATTTCAAGCCTAGGTCAGCCACCTTCCAGGGATTGAAGGCATAATTCCCGCAGCACTGCTTCTGGGAGCATGGGCAAGAGGAAAAGACTGGCATTCCCAAAAGAAGTCTTTGATAACTGGGGGAATACTCTTCCTCAGTCAAGTAGGTTGAAAGCATAGCCTATTAAGAAGAGAGTAAATTGTAGTATGTGGGTGTCCCAGGACCTACAGGTGAGAGAGTCTACATGAAAGAGAATGGTGGAGAGGAAGAACATATATCCAACTCTGAAGAGAAGGAACAGAAGGGATTAATGAAGTGAAAAGGTAGAGGGGAAAAACAGGAAAGAAGGAAACAATGAGATAGGACAGAATTAAAGAATGAAAAAGGGTGGATGAGTGAAGAGGGAGAAGCAAGCAAGGTGAAAAGAATAGATTTACATCATGCTGCCCTCCCCTCATTCTCTGTAACTATCCAAACGGCTGAAATGGCATTCTTTACAGGCAATGCATGAGTTTACATAGACATAAAAGAGCTTAAAATGGAAATGATGATGGAAATTGCATGATCCATTTGGAGGAGAAATTCTAAGCGCTTTGTTTCTTATGAAAAGGAAACTTCCAGCTCCTTAGTCTGAAGATCACTCTCTGTGCACTGGGCCTGACCTGGCAGTCTGACAGGAAGGTCTAAAGTATGCAGTGGGGGAAAAAAAAATGAAAGAAAGAAAGAAATGGGGCAATTACATTTTTATCTCATGTAAAATCTGTAATAATCTCTGTAATCTAAAAGCTTTTAGGTCCAACTTTGGTTTGATGGTTGGATTTGCACTGACACTTGTAAAGAAATGAGAAGTAATACATCCTCCTTCATGGTAATGGCTGCACACAGTAAAACTCTCAGACAATTTCCACTCTTTTGGTGCTCAGGACTTGGGTAAATTAGTTGCAACATCTTAGACCATTAGAATGATTACAGCCAGCTATAATATACAGTAATAGCAGGCCAACGACGGTAAAAGTCCTTGATAATGTTTAGTTATGTGCCACTGTGTAGTACCTAAAAATAATTAAGGGAGTTACATAGATGGACAACTAGTAGTTTGGATAGATATCTTTACTTTAGTAAATCAGAAAGTAGGTTTCTACCGTGGAGGTACCAAAAAGAACTCATAGACAGCCAGACTTCTTTAGTTGACATTTTTCTTAGAAGAATCTAAAAGACAATTTGAAAACAACTGTTATTCAGATCCCAACTAAAGCAACCCATCTGAGTGTGGAGGAAATGAACATATCAGTCCTTAATTTGGTATTGAATGTATTCCATACATTAAGAAGTTTAAGGCCCAGTCATAGACTCTGGAAATAACAAGGCCAGCAAGATAAATTTAATTCCCACTGGTAAGGTGTTTGCACCATTGCAAGACTCTTATGTTCCAAGTTCTATACTCTGTTTTATCCAGGCATACCCTGGAGTTACTGTGGATTCAGTTCCAGACCACTGCAATAAAGCAAATATTTCAATAAAGTGAGTCACACAATTTTCTTGGTTTCCTAGTGCATATAAAAATTATGTGAACACTATAGTATAGTCTACTGAGTACACAATAGTATTATGAAAAGTTTTGAAATATTGTGAAAATTACCAAAATGCAACACAGAGACAAAAAGTAAGCATGTGGTGTTGGAAAAATGGTGCCAATAGACTTGCTCAGCACTGGTTGCCACAAACCTTCAGTTCATAAAAGACAATATATGCAAAGCTCAATAAAGTGAAGCACAATAAAACGATGTACTCTTGTATACAAGTATTAATATATGTATGGAGGAAATGAGACCTTGTGGCCCTATCCTCAGGGAACCCAGGAGTTTCTGGGGAACAGGAAGGAGATGACTGTCATTCAGAATTTAAAGAGAGTGGAGACAGTTTTCTCCTGTGTTCAAAACCTATCAAGACACAGTGTGATGCTTTCTACTACACTCCATGTACTCTATACTGGAAAGTAAAATTTCTTTTCAATTTTAAATACTGTTTCTACAAGATCATCTCTAATCTATTTCTAATAAATTAGACATTTTAGCCAATTTAAAGGTTATATTACTTCCAAAAAGATTCTTGTTTTTTAGGAGGCTTTTAAAGAAGTAAATGATGAAGTACCAACTAGTCCAAATGGCAAGGGCTGGGCCATACTTGGGAATGATGTCTTGGACTTAATGGAGATTATTCATAACTGGTTTTCCTTTGCTTCAACCAATGGGAAAAGCAAATGATACCCTGGAGATCACTGTGCATCTGGAAAGCTTCCCAGTTGTACCTTTTCCTCACAGAGAGGAGCCCAAGGTTTCAAGATCTTGTTAACCCTAGAGGCAAGAATGCACCAGATCAGAGAAAATGGAGAGCTAATTTCCATTTAGGCATAGTGCCTAAGGCATTTGACTTCTAAGCAGAAGACTGGCAGTTCAAACCCACCAGCCACTCCTCGGAAGGAAGACTGGGCAATCTACTTCTGTAAAGATTTAACGCCTCTGAAACCCAAAAGGGATCGCTATGAGTCAGAATCAACTCAATGGCAGTAGGTTGAGGACTGATGGGTGGGATGGGCAACTTAGGTTCAGACCATCTGGACTTGATATCCAGATCCTGGGTTCATAATTTCTTTCTTTTTTTTTTTTTTGAGGGGAGGGAGAGGATCACAATTTCTTATTAAATTGATTACAAAGCATAGTTTTAGTTCTTGCTTCAGAATTAGGAATCAAAAATTTCAATGTGGCCCATCAGGCCAGGGCTAACCACAAAGCACCCTTGGTTGCAGCCATAAGTAGGGATCATCTCTTATTTTCAACACATTTCAAACAACCCTCAGTGACACATACAGATATCACTCCTTCAGTATGTTAACAGCACATTCATATTCTGTATTCTAAAATATTACAATGTCAAAAATAGCGTAGACACAGCAGATGACTTTCATTTCAGTGCTAACCCTTCCACTACCAAAAACAAGAACAAAAACTAACAAATCATGTAGAAATACTCTGCTTTCTATAAATCCCCAGATGAACCTACCAGTCTTATTCAGCCAGTGGTTTAGTTGCCATGAGTTCCTAAACCAAGTGTAGTTCATCTTGTAACTCTTAAGGCTGCTGGAGAGCAGGAATGATTTTTACTTTATCCCTCAGTTTCTTTGTATTTGTCCTGCCCCCTGTAGGCAGTTCGTCAAGTTGGCATGGTTCACTAAATGCGCTGAATGAGAACACATGGGTAAGAATCTCACAACACCTGTGGGGCTTATTGTCACAAATCTCAGATGAAAAATTTTAAGTGACCAACATTATTACCAGTAACAGAAGCACTTGGCCCATGTGACCAGATGATTATTCCGCTCCAGGCTGGATATATCCTATTCCCCAAAACATAAAAGTTGTTAAAGAATTTCACTCCTTGGGCAAGTTATTTGTCATAAAAATCTGCTCCTGACTCTATTCCTCATTTTGTGTTTCCTAGGTCCTCCGAAATCCCCTTCCTCTGTCACTCCACCTCTCTCCACTCTTGCTTTCTTGTTATTGTTGTGACAACAGCTCACATTTGTATAATACAGTCTTCTGCACACACAAAATAGAGAAGCTAGTTTGAAATTCCTAGTTAACTCCAGGACCCTGGTGTATTTGACAAAGGGTGGCAAATGGAGGAAGAAAAACAAATGACTGACTCAAGCTGTTGCTATAAGAAGCACTAGCTGTCCTAATCCAAACAGATCTGTGACGAAGAGAAGACATCATACACCACGGCTGAGAGGCCCATGTTCAAATATTACCTGTGGGACCCTCTTACACTTCCATTACTTTTGTCATATGAGTCTAATTCTTGTCTGCCTACCTCATAAAAATATAGTAAACATAATCAACAACAGGAGAAAAATTAAAATACTGCTAAGTTATATAAGGGAGCTCTGGCATGGAGCTTTGGTGGCATAGTGCTGAAGGCATTTGACTGCTAACCAGAAGGCTGGCAGTTCAAACGTAGCAGCCACTCCTCAGAAGGAAGATTGAGCAATCTACTTCTGTAGTGATACTGCCTCTGAAATCCAAGGAGGGG
Source organism: Orycteropus afer afer (assembly GCF_000298275.1). Lineage (NCBI taxonomy): Eukaryota > Metazoa > Chordata > Mammalia > Tubulidentata > Orycteropodidae > Orycteropus > Orycteropus afer. The sequence goes on along the minus strand of NW_006921700.1, from coordinate 9,556,697 downwards.
TCTCTATTAATCAGATCTGACTCGACGGCAGTAAGTTTAGTTAAGTTATATAAACATAAAATATTATTATTTTTAAACATCACACTTAAGAATTTTAAAATTTACTTTGAAACATTCATCTCATGTTCTGTGTATAATCTCAGAGCATTTGCAGCACATTTTTCCTACAGGACAAGGAAGAAAAGAGTCTATTGTCTTTTACTCTTGTATCCATTTTGTTAAACAGTTAATTGAAACCATACATATCCCTTAATGCATTGAACCAATTATCCTTTCAAAATAACCTTTGCTTAAAGAAAAAAGGTGCAATTTTCTTGATCTTAAAACCAATTACTTCTAGTCATTTGTCCTCATGATATACTCCTTTTGGGAGTTTACAAATATACAACACACGATGTATTTTTCTTTCTGCGGCTTGCTCTGGAAGTCTATCCAAGATTTTTACCGTTTTATGCATTTTATTGCTAATGATGTCCCTTTACCACACAGTATCAAAGACCTCATGGAATAAAAAGTCACAGACACAAAGATCTCCTCACTTGTGATGAGAATAAATGAGGGGTGCACTACAGGGCATTTCCTTGACTGCTTTATCTGGAAGGGCACTCATGGAGCAGCCAAGCCAATCTCCAGCTTTCACAGAAGCCCAGAGAAAGTGAGTGATTTGGGATGTGAAGATGGTACAACAAACTTACGGTTTGTCCTTCCATCTGAGTACTTTGGCGTCTGTTAAAAAATGTATGTTTTTCAGCTTTGTCTAATATTGTCTGCCTTCCTCCCCACACCCATAAAATGTGGCCTATCTTGAAGCAGCATCAGGTATTTTTGATGAAGATGCAATTTCTCTCATTCACCTAGATCTCTGTATCTATACAAAATCTGACACACTATGCAAAGGAAACACATAGAAAACCAAATGAGTTCTTTATTCATTAGCATGTTATTGGTCATCAAGTAATACCAGAAACCCAAACCAAACCCACTGCCATTGAGTTGATCCCAAATCATAGTGATCCCCACAGGATTTCCAAGGCTATAAATCTTTATAGAAGCAGAATGCCTCATCTTTCTCCCATGGAGCAGCTGGTGGGTTTGAACCACTGGCCTTTTTCTTAACAGCTGAATGCCTTTCCAGAGTGCCACCAGAGTTCCTATCTGTTGATAATAACCATAAACTTTACTGTCTCTCTCTCTCCCTCTCTTTCTCTCTCCCTCTCTCTCTCTCTCTCTCTTTCTCTCTCTCTCTCTCTCTCTCTCTTTCTCTCTGAATTTCTTTTCAATAATTTACATTGGAGAGAAAAAAAAAAAAAAACATAACCTATAACAAAGAAGTCCCAAATGGCCCATGGTCCCAAATATTGTCATTATACCCATTGCAGGAGGAATTACATTAGACATTAAAATACCAAAGGCAGAGGTTCTGGTGGCATAGTGCTTAAGGCATTTGACTGCTAACCAGAAAGCTGGCAGTTCAAACCCACTAGCCAGTCCTCAGAAGGAAGAATGGTCAATCTATTTCCTTAGAGATGCTACCTCAGAAACCCAAGGAAGGGTCCCTATGAGTCAGAACCTGCTTGATGGCAGTGAGTTTTTTTGTTTTGTTTTGTTTTTTAAGGGAAAGAGACAACCACCCATCTATCAGTGTGTCACACTGTGGTGGCTTTCATGTTGCTATGATATAAGAAGCCATGCCAACAGTATTTCAAACACCAGCAGGGTCACTCATGTTGGAAAGTTTTCAGTGGGTTTTCAGACTAAGACAGACTAGGAAGAAAAACCTGGAAAACTACTTCTAAAAACTAGCCAATGAAAACCCCATGGTCACCACAGAATATGGTCAGATATAGTGCTGGAAGATGTGCCTTTATGTTGGAAGGGACTCAAAATACACAGTGACTGCAACAATGGATTCAAGCTCACCAATGATTGGGAAGATAACACAGAACTGTTGTTGTTGTTAGGTGCCGTTGAGTCATCTCTGACTCATAGCAACCCTGTGTACAACAGAACAAAACACTGCCCGGTCCTGTGCTATTCTCACGATCCCTGCTATACCTGAGCGTTCGTTGCAGCCACTGTGTCACAACCTCTCATTAAAGACCTTCCCCTTTTTTGCTGACCCTCCATTTTACCAAGCATGATATCCTTCTCCAGGGAATGGTCCCTTCTGACATGACCAAAGTAGGTGAGACAAAGTCTAGCCATTCTCACCTCCAAGGATCATTCTAGTTGAACTTCCTCCAGGACATATCTGTTAGTTCTTTTATCAGTCCACCATACTTTCAGCATTCTTCACCAACACCACAGCTCAAAAGCATCTATTCTTCTTCAGTCTTTATCCATTGTCCCCCTCTCACATGCATATGAGGCCAATGAGGCACACCTTAGTCTTCAAGGAGACATCTTTGCTCTTCAACACTTGAAAGAGGTCTTTTGCAGCAGATTTGCCCAATGCTCTACGTCATATGATGTCTTGACTGCAGCTTCAGTTGGTGTTTATTGTAGACCCAAGTAATATGAACTCTTTGACAACTTCAATCTTTTTTCCATTCATTGTGATGCTGCTTATTGGTCTAGTTGTGAGGATTTTTGTTTTCTTTATACTGAGGTGTTATCCATACTCCAGACTGTAGTCTTCAATCTTCATCAATAAGCGCTTCAAGTCATTCTCACTTTCAGCAAGCAAAGTTGTGTTGTTTACATATCACAGGTCGTTAATGAGCCTTCCTCCAATCCTGGTGCCACATTCTTCTTTATATAGTCCAGCTTCTCAGATTATTTGCTCAGCATACAGATTGAATAAGTATGGTGAAAGGATCTGACTCTGACACACTCCCTTCCTGATTTTAAACCATGCAGTGTCCCCTAGTTTTTTATTCAAACGACAGCCTATGTTTAGGTTCCTCAAGAGCACAATTAATTGTTCTGGCATTCACATTCTTCTCAATGTTATCTGTAATTTATTATGATCCACACAATCGAATGCTTCTGTATAGTCAATAAAACACATGTAAATATCTTTCTGGTATTCTTTGCTTTCAGCCAAGATCCATCTGACATCAGCTATGATATTCCTCATACCATATCTTCTTCTGAATCTAGCTTGCATTTCTGGAAGTGTTCTGTCAATATACTGCTGCAACTGTTTTTGTATTATCGTCAGTAAGATTTTACTTGTGTGTGATATTAATTATGTTGTATGATAATTTCCACATTCTGTGGGATCACCTTTCTTTGGAATTGGTATTCTTCCAATATGGATCTCTTCCAGCCAGTTGGCAAGTAGCTGTCTTCCAAATCTCTTGGCATAGCCAAGTGAGTGCCTCCAGTGAGGCATCCATTTGTTGAAACATCTCAATGGGTATTCTTTTAATTCCTAGAGCCTTGTTTGTTTTGCCAATTCCTTCAGTGCAGCTTTGACTTCATCCTTCAATACCATTAGTTCTAGATCATATGCCACCTCCTGAAATGGATGAACATCAACCAATTCTTTTTGGTACAGTGACTCTGTGCATTCCTTCCATCTTTTTTTTTTTTTTAATGTTTCCTGCATCATTCAATATATTGCCCATAGACTCTTTCAATATTGCAACTCAAGGCTTAGATTTATCCTCAGTTCTTTCAGCTTGAGAAATGTGGAGAATGTTCTTCCCTCTTGGTTTTCTAACTCCAGGTCTTTGCACATTTCATTATAATAATTGACTGGTATTCTTGAGCTGTTCTTTGAAATCTTCTGTTCAGCTCTTTATCTTGTCATTTCTTCCATTTGCTTTAGCTACTCTCTGTACAAGGGCAAGTTTCAGAGTCTCTTCTGACATCCATTTTGATCTTTTCTTCCTTTCTGGTCTTTTTAATGACCTTTTGCTTTCTTCATGGATGATGTTCTTGATGTCATCCCATAGTTCTTCTGGTTTTCATTCATTGGTGTTCAGTGCATCAAATCTATTCTTTAGATGACCTCTAAATTCAGGAGTGATATATATAATCAAGTTCATATTTTGGCTCTTGTGGACTTCTTTTAATTTTCTTCAGCTTCAAGTTGTACTTGCATATGAGCAACTAATGATCTGTTCCACAGTCAGCTCCTGGCCATTTTTGGCTGAAGATATTGAGCTTCTCCATCATCCCTTGCTACAGATGTAGTCAGTCTGGTTCCTGTGTACACCATTTGGCCAAGTCCATGTGCATAGCCTCCATTTGTGTTGTTAAAAAAAGGTATTCATGATGAATAAGTTGTTGGTCTTACAAAATTCTATCATATGATCTCCAGAGTTATTTCTATCACCAAGGCCATGTTTTCTAACTACTGGTGATTCTTCTTTGTTTTCAACTTTTGCATTCCAATCACCAGTGATAATTAGCACATCTTGATTGCACATTAGATCAACTTCAAACTGCAGAAGTTGGTAAAAATCTTCAATTTCCTCATCTTTGGCTTGGTGGTTGGTGCATAAATTTGAATAATAGTAGTATTACCTGGTCTTCCTTGTAGGTGTATGGATATTATCCTATAACTGACAGCATTGTGCTTCAGGACAGATCTTGATACATTCTTTGTGATGATGAATGCCACACCATTATTCTTCAATTGGTCATTATCAGCATAGTAGATCATATGATCATCTGATTCAAAATGGCCAAAAGCAGTCTATTTCAGCTCACTAATGCCTAGGATATTGATCTTTATTCATTCCATTTCATGTTTGACAACTTCCAATTTTCCTAGATTCATACTTTGTACACTCCATTTCATTTTTATTTTTGTGCGCATGGAGTTCTCCAAGGCCTGGCCGCAGTAAGCCAGCCCAGGCGCAGTGAAAGGCAGGTATTTGTGTGGTGCACCCCAGGGTCAGGCCAGATAAGCAAGCACGGCTGGGGAAACTGGGAAATGAACTGAGTAGTTTGAAGCAACTAAGGGAGAAAACTTGTCTGTCAGTTTGTCGTACTGTGGTGGCTTGAGTGTCGCTGTGAGGCTGGAGGTTATGCTACCAGTGTTTCAAATGCCAGCAGTGTTACCCAGGGTGCACAGGTTTCAGCAGAGCTTCCAGACTGAGACACACTTGAAAGAAAGAAGAGGCCATTCACTTCTCAAAGAGTTGGCCAGTGAAAACTTACAAATCATGCAGAACTATGCAGTGTTTTATTCTATTGTACAAGGAATTTAGAGCAGTTGGGGATAAAAAAAAGAAAAACATATTACTTAAAGAGATTTTTTTTGATATTTTGTTTTTAATTAAGGCTTTAATAATGTACTCAAAAGTTACATTCCAATAGCTGTTACCTCAAATGAAAATATAAAATAGAAGCAAAGTAGGTGAGATTATTCACAAAAATAAAATAGTTTATAAGCTGATTGAAATAATCATCAACATATCTATCTGTACTCCAAATGAAACCAAGATGTGATAAAATATTGCAAAAAAAAAATTATAATGATGGTGAAACTCATAGATAATGAAACTAACGGGAATATGAAGAAAAAACTGTTCATACACAGGACAAACTGAAGCATGCTAGCCTGATATCTACCATCAATACCATGGGGGCATCCACTGTGATACATTCTTCTCTTGAATCCTTCCTTTCCTAATTGTTTGAAATTATTTGATAGATGTTAAAGAAATGTTGACATTGTGTAACTTTATGGAGAACAGCAGCATGGAAAAGAAAAAAAAAACAACCACCTCCTTCGATTCCCAGGATGTACACGTTCTCACTCAGCTGACAGCCTTCAGATAGCACAGAGAACTCTCAGGTCTCACTTATGTAAGAGTTAGAAAGCACTCACTTAAGTAGTTAGTTGTACGTACATTTTAGGAGCTCTGGTAGCACAGTGGTTAAGTGCTTGACTGTTAACCAAAAAGGTCAGCAGTATGAAAATACCAGCCACTCCACAGGAAAAAGATGTGGCAGTCTGCTTCCCTAAAGATTTACAGCCTGGGAAACCCTATGAGGAGACCTGCTGTGACCTATATGGTCATTATGAGCCAAAATTGACTGGAAGGTAGTGGATTTGGTTGTTTGGGGTTCATATGACTGTTAAACAATCAGTTTCTGAAAGATGGTCTGATAGTAAATTGAAAAAGCTGAAATAATTAATACCTTGGTCCATTAAAAGCCAAGGAATCTCAAAAACAAACAAACAAATCTTTAAGTTGTTGTCTACGCACTTTACTTCTTAAAACTATAAAGCCTTGTGCATTTGAAATTTTAAAGTTTTGAGCTTTAGTATTGAAATCAATGTTGTTACGTGGCTCAAGTAAGTTCCAACTTACATTGACACCGTGTATAACAGAATGAGACATTACCCAGTCCTTCACCATCCTCATAATCATTGCAATGTTTGAGCTCATTGTTGCAGCCACAGTGCCAATCCATCTTGTTGTGCATCTTCCTCTTTTTATCCAGCATGATGTCCTTCTCCAGGGGCTGGTCCCTTCCAATAATATGTCCAAAGTACAAGAGATGACTTTTCATCATTCTCTGTTATAGGGAGTATTCTGACTTTACTTCTTCCAAGACAGATTTGTTCATGAGTAAGAAGTAGGAAAAAGGATGTTTTGTAACACACTTTTAAGAGGATATGTGGTTGGATTGTGTTAATAACCACAACTTTTCATAAAACAGTTTATATTACTTTTTTTCTAAGATATTTCTTGGTTTCTAAGATATTTTTCTTCATTTTCTTTTGTATATTAGATAGAGAATGCATTTCCTGTGCTTTAACTTCTGCTTGGGTGGACGTCTAGTTTGGAAGAATCAGAATCTATAGTCTTGAGGTGTATATTTACTTTGTAGCAATTGCCAGTCATTCCCAAGGACAAAGTATAAAGTTATATTCTTCTTTAACAGTTTTAACATGTTTATGGTACTGCCATGAAACATATTTGAAGAACTCAACACAAGAAAAGTAATGTTTAGAGTAATAGGTTAAAAAAACAAACACAATCAATGAAACTAAACTTCTTACAGATTCAATTTGATATATGTTGACTCTGACTAAAGTTGATAGAAATTTGAGGAAAAGCTTTCTGCTATTTTCCTAAAAGACTTAAAGATTTCAGGTTTGTACAAATTGTTGCATAACTTGCCCAAAATCACACAGCAAACAACTGAGGAGAACAGTGCCTAATTTCAGGCACTTGGATTTCTTAGACAAAGCTTTTCCACTAGAAGTTATCACTATACTCTTACCACTACTATTAACCATGTTGTGTGATTTTTTTCCCTTTCAGCATATGAGTGTGTGTATGTGTGTGTGCCTATGTGTATTGTGTGTGGACACATTAATACTGTCAAATCCTAGATGGATTTTACAGATACCACAGTCTATCATTTAAATCTCCCTGTCACACTGGACCACAGGCAGAGTTGAAAACTCAGCCAAAATCAAGACATCAAGAGACTGGAAATTACAACAAGGATTTAAGACAAAGTGGAGTAGTGAAATAACAAGTCACCAAAATGGCCCAAGGCCCGCAAGTGGAATAGAAGTTGAAGTCTAGCGAAGCCAGTAAACTAGTTCCTCCTTTGTGCTCAGAGAGCAGAACTATAGAGAACTGTAGAGAGAGCATACCCTACAAGTATAAAGCACTTTATATTTTTCAAAGGCATCCCACATTCACTTTAGTAATGTTTGCACAGCATTTCTGAAAGGCAAATTAGAAATTATTATTATCTTCATTTTATCAGTTAAAAAAGGAAAGAGAGAGAACACATTTCTAGCTTTTGTCTGTGGTGTTGCCTGGCACCAAGAACACAGCTTGTGACTCCTGGCTGAGGGTACTTTCCAGCCCAGGACAATATTATTTCCGTTCAGTGAAACCAAGCCAGAAAGTACTGAAATGAGTGTGACAAAATCATTCAGGAAGTCAGCGATGAAAGCCTTTAAGCTTCTAAAATGGCCTTCGTCCACTCAAGCTTACCTAAGTTTTCCGTAAAAGGAGAGGGGGAAATACTTTATAAAAGGAAAGAAAGAGAGGAAGGAGAGAAGGAAGAAAGGAAAAAAGTAGGGAGGGAGGAAGGGGGAAGAAAGAGAGGGAGAGATGGAAGGAAGGAAGGGAAGGAGGGAGGGAGGAAGACTTTGTTGGTCTCCTACAAAATGAGAGGAGAGTGAGGATCCCTTTTCATGCAGGAAAAATGAAAGATGAGCCTGAGATACAGAGTTGTCTCCACAAGCAAAAGGGCACAAAAAGTACCAGAGTCACAGCAAAAAGACACAGAAATTGACTTGCAGGCGCTGTTACTGGCTTAAGGTCAAATTATATAACCAACAGAATGATAATAACTTCAGTGGATTAGACCTTTAAAAATATAGGAGTTTCTGATTAAGAATAATACTAATCTCATTAGTCAGTTTTAGAGTTTGCTCGAGCACCAACTCATCAATTGGAAAATAAAGGGAAATATCAATTATATCCCCTGAGTAGACTGTAATTTAGTGGAATGAGAGATGATAAGGGAAAGTTTTTCTTTGCAGTAGAAATAGAACTTATAAATCAAGGAGGAGTCACAGAAGTATAAAATGCTCATTTTTTTTTTTTTTATCCCTAATGACATGGTGGAGCCAGATAATAATTGTGAAAGGCTGCTAAGCACTTGGGAAGAAGTTTGGTTGGGAACTTCTTTTCTTTTCTTTTTTTTTTTTTATTGTGATTTGGGTGAAGATTTACAAAGCAAATTCACTCTCCATACAGCAGTTCACATCTACTTTGCCTCATGACATTGACCACAGTTTACCATAATGCAACAGCTCCCCTCCCAATTCCTCCCCACAGTTACCTCCTCCCAGTGTCTATCCCTCCATGGGTTCCTGCCCCCTGAGCTGTCTCCCTGTGCATAAGCAGCCCTTCTTTCTCCCATGATTGTTCTCTCCAAGGAGTGTATTTACCTGAGGTAAATGTTCAACTCATATGCCTGTCCCGTTTGGCTGGAAACCACAGGTGTGGGTTCAATTCCAGACCTGAAGGGCAGCTAGGGGCCATAGTCTCAGTGGTTCCACCAGGCTCTATCAGACCAGCAAACCTGGTCCTGGTTAGGAACTTCGTAATGAATAGGTTGCCCTTACATTACCTGAACCCATTGTTAAAACTAATATTACCATAGGTAGGACAATTACTGGGATTGGGGGAGTACCATTAAATCTAATTACAAATTTACAGAAAAATATATAGGCTTGAAGACCATGCTAAATGTTATGTGTGGATAGAATTTTTGTTGTTTGTTGTTATGTGTCGTCAAGTCGGCCCCGACTCATAGCGAGTCCTCCTTAGGTTTCCCAGGCAGTATCACTACGGAAGTAGCATTGCCCAACCTTTCTTCCGAGGAGTGGCTGGTGGGTTTGAACCGCCAGCCTTCTGGTTAGCAGTCAAGTGCTTTAGCCACTATGCTACCAGAGCTCCTTAGTCAAATATAATGTGGGAAATGTCTACAGGACAAATTAACCACCTTCTTAAATAAATAAATGCCATTAAAAGAAGAAAAAATACAAGACAAGAGTGTTTTAGCTTATTATAGATTTTGGATAGCAAATATTTCAGTGTCTAAAATTTTTGGACCCTGGTTCAAGCACCATTTTTGTGAGAATTGGAGCAAATTTAACACATCTTATATTTGGCAATGTAAAATATTTTGTATTTGCACTGATTATAATAAGATATTGAAGTTGTGATTTTAAAACAGCTTTTTCTGGTAGAGATGCATACTGAAGTCTTGGGGCAGAGAAAGCATGAAAATTCACAATATCAAATTCTATCCAACGTTCCTCTTCTGTCACTGACCCAAGATGGTCCCAAATCCTTGCAATTACGAATAAAATAATGCCCACAGTTGTACCTACGACATTTGTACCTCCTTGAATTACTCTCTTAGATGGTATATTCAGATGTAGAAACTGGGCCAAAATATATGAAAAGCATATTTATGGATTATTTTATATTTTTGCATTATTTTCAAAAAAGGGTTTTTATTTGCAATACATTATACTAAAGACAGTATTATTCTCCCATTTTAGATACAGGTAAACAAAGATTTCCAAAGTTCAGGCAGTAAATAATCACATCACAATCTCAAGTACACAGTGTATAAATCTGAGCCTGAGCTGTTGCCAGTTTATAGCACTGCTTCAGAAATAGGTATGAGACAGGACAAAAAATAAATCCAAACTTTATATTTTGGCAGTTATTTAGAAAGCAAACCATATATCTTCACTGAGGCCATATTAGAAATAATGGTTAAAATCCTAGACCAGAGCCAAGACACTTATTAAACAATAGTAACTAAAATAAAATAAGCCTTTATTTCTCCCTGAACCCAAGGGTGATGAACATGTGAAAACCCTCAGAGACTGCAGAGCATTCCATTAAGAGAGATGAATATGTTTTTCCACAGTGGGGTTGAGAGAATGTGCTCATAAGCAGGACAATGATACTCCTCTCCAGGGGTTGGGAGTATCTATATGTATCTGTATGCCACCAAACTCCAGTGGGAGTTGCTATGAGTCAGAGTTGACTCGATGGCAGTGAGATTGATTTTCTGTGGTATTTTATTCATAAGTAATTTAATAGTATATACTACTTAATATACAATAACCAAAAACACAAACCCATCGTCGTCAAATAATTTCCAACTCATAGGTACAGAATACAACGGCCTCATAAGATTTTCAAGAATGTAAACCTTTAGCTCTGGTAGCGTAGTGTTTAGGGCACTTGACTGCTAACCAGAAGGCTGGTAGTTCAAACCCACTAGCCAATCCTCAGAAGGAAGGTTGGGCAATCTACTTCCATAGTGATACCGCCTTGGAAATGCACAGAGGGATCGCTATGAGTCAGAGCTGACTAGATGGCAAAATCACAACAACAAACTTTTAAGGAGGCAGACTGCCACATCCTTCTCCCATGAAAATACTGATGGTTACAAACTGATGATCTTTCAGTTAGGTGTCAAGTGCTTAACAACCAGGGTTCCTTTCATTATATATGTATATTATACACACACACACACATATATATATGTATATGTGTATATATATATATATATATATATATATGTATGTATGTATATATAGGAGCTCTGGTAGCATAGTGCCTAAGGCACTTGACTGCTAACCAGAAGGCTGGTGGTTCAAACCCACCAGCCACT
>NW_006921700.1:9519341-9545455 GCF_000298275.1 Orycteropus afer afer | reverse complement strand
CTGCTAACCAGAAGGCTGGTGGTTCAAACCCACCAGCCACTCCTCGGAAGGAAGGTTGGGCATTCCTACTTCCGTAGTGATAATGCCTCGGAAACCCAAGGAGGGGTCGCTATGAGTCGGGGCCGACTCGATGGCAAATAACAACAACAACATATGTATATAATGTTTATATATATTTGTTGCTTTGTTAAGTGCCATTGAGTCAGTTCCAACTCACACAGACCCCGTGTACAACGGAACAAAACATTGTCCAGTCCTGTGTCATCTTCACAACCATTGATATGTTTGAGCCTATTGTTACAGCCACTGTGTCAATCCACACTCTTGAGGGTCATCCTCTTTTTTGCTGACCCTCTACTTCACCAAGCATGATGACTTTCTCCAGCAACTAGTCCTTCCTGATAAAGTAAGTTATTCAAAATACATGAGATGAAGTCTTTTCAGCCTCGCTTCTAAGGAGCAATCTGGCTAGACTTCTTTCAGGAGAGATTGTTCTTCTGACAATCCAGATATATGTTATATATTCGTATTTTATATTCTTGGCCAACACCATAATTCAAATCCATCAATTCTTCTTGGGTCTTCCCTGTTCATGTCTAGCTTTGGCATGAGTATGAGGCAATTGAAAATACCATGACTTGAATCAGGTGCACTTTAATCCTCAAGGTGAAATCTTTGTTTTAACACTTGAAAGAGGTTTTTTTTTTTTTTTCCAGTAGATTTTCCCAACACAATATGTCATTTGATTTCTTGACTGCTGCTTGCACATGCATTGATTGTGGATCCAAGTAAAATGAAATCCTTGTATTTTCTCCATTTACTATGATTATGGTCCACTTGTAGAAGATTTCTGTTTTCTTTATTTTGAGATGTAAACCATACTGAATCATCTTCATCAGTAAGTACTTCAAGTCCTCTTCACTTTCCAAGCAAAGTTGCATCATCTGCAAATCATGGGTTGTTCAAGAGTCTTTGTCCAATCCTGATGTCAAGTTCTTTTTCATGTAGCCCAGCTTCTCAGACTATATGCCTAGCATACAGCTTAAATAAGCATGGGGAAAGGATACGACTGTGAGACACAGATACTGATTTTAAACCACTCAGTATTCCCTTTTTCTGTTTGAAAGACTGCCTCTTGGTATATGTACAGATTCTGCATAAGCACTATTACATGTTCTGTAATTCTCATACTTCACAATATTACCTGTGATTTGTTATGATCCACACTGTCAAATTCCTTCGCATGGTTAATAAAACACAGATAAACATCTTTCTGGTATTCTCTGCTTTCAACCAAGATCCTTCTGACTTCAACAGTGATATCCTTTATTCCATGTCCTCTTCTGGATCTGGCTTTATTTCTGGCAGTTCCCTGTTGATGTACTGCTGAAATAGTTTTTGAATTATATTCAGCAAAAGTTTACTTGCATGTTATATTAATATTATTCGATAATTTCCACATTCTATTGGATCACCTTTCCTTGAAATGAGCGTAAATATGATTCTCATCCTCTCGGTTGGCCTGATAGCTGTCTTCCAAATTTCTTGGCATAAACAAGTGAGCTTTTTAGCATTGCAACAGTTTGTTGAAACATCTAAATTGATAGTCTGTCAATTCCTGGAGGCTTGTTTTTTTTGCCAATGTCTTCACTACAACTTGGACTTCTTCCTTCAATATTATTATCAGTTCTTCATTATATGCTACCACCTGAAATGGTTGAACATCGACAAATTCTTTTTGGTACAGTGACTGTGTATTCCTTCAATCTTCTTTGATGCTCCCTGAGTTGTTCGATATTTCGCCCATAAAATCTTTCAATGTTGCAACTTGAAATTTGAATTTTTCTTTAGTTCTTTCAGCTGGAGAAATGACGAGAATATTCTCCCCTTTTGATTTTTGCGTGTTTCATTAGAATACTTTACTTTGTCTTCTCAAACCACTCTTTGAAATCATTTTGGGCTCTTTTACTTTGGCATTTTTTCTATTCACTTTAGCTTTCTACATTTAAGAGTAACCTTCAGAGTCTCTTTTGTCATCCAATTTGGCCTTTTCTTGTTTACTGACTTTTTAATGTCATTTTGCTTTCTTCATGTCTGATGTTCCTATGTCATCCCACAACTTGTCTGGTCTTCTGTCGTTTGTGTTCAATGTGCCAAAGCTATTCTTGAGATGGTCTCTAAATTCAGGTGGGATATACTCAAGGTCGTACTTGGCTCTCATGGACCTGTTTGCATTTACATCAGCTTCATCTTGAACTTGCCTATGAGCAATTGAATAATAAAATATAATATTTAATAGGGTTATAGATAGATAGATAGAATTTTAAATACTTATGAAATGTACACTGAGAATCAACACTTTACAGTCATGAAAAAAAAAATAGTTTTGAGGAGATCTTAGAATTTCCAGGCATATCCAAAGCACATTTTCAGAACGAACTTCTCAGAGCTTTTTAGGTTTATCTGTGATGTATTTTGAGTTGATTTTTTGTGTATGGTTTTAGGAAAAGTTCAAAGTTTCAATTTTCTTCATATATAAAAAAAGAAAAACTTCACTGCTGTGGAGTAGGTTCTGACTGAGAGCGACCCCTCCATAGGTTTCCAAGGTAGTATCTCTATGGAAGTAGATTGCCCAGTCTTCCATCCAACTTTTTGTTCTGCCATTGGTTTGTAAAGTTTGCCTTTTCTAAATTGAGTTAATTTGGTACCTTTGTCAAAAGTTAATTGGCTGTATCTTTGTGGGCAATATGTAAGGACTCTCTAATTCTATTCCATTGGTCTACATGTATCACTAATCCAATATGACACTCTTGACTACTGTGGCTATAAATTAAACCTGGACATTAGAGAGTGTAGATCATCTATATTTGTTCTTTTCCTTTTTCAACTAGTTATGTTATTTTCATTCCTTTGTGTTTGTATGTACATTTTAGAATCACATTGTCAATTGCTAAAAGAAGAAGAAAGCTTACTGGAATTTTTAGTACAATTACCTGAAATCTGTAGGACACATTAGGGAAAACTAGTATAGTATTGAAATATTGACTGTTCTGATCAACTGATATGATCTAGATTTCTTTATATAGGTCTTTAAAAAATCCATCCATGGTAGTTTCTAATTTTCCAGCACAGGCTTTTACTATATTTTGTTAAATTAATCCATATTACTATATGTTTATGGATTGCATAAGGAGTATTTTTAAAATTTTCTTTCAATTTCTGAAGATTTTTTTGTTAATACATGGAAATAAAATACAATTTTGCAATCTTGATTCTCCTATTGCACTTTTTGGTATATTATTTAGGATTTTTTAATTTCTCAAAAATATTTTCTGTACACAAAATCTTTATGAATTTTAATTTTTCTTCTTCCCTTATTGTATTGTCTGGGGTCTCCAGCAAATCCTCAGTCTACTGAAGTGATGAGAATAACCATCTTTGTCTTATTTCCTATCTTAGAGACAAAACAGTTACTGTTTCACCATTAAATATGCTGTATGCATGTTCTTTTTATATCTTTATCAGGTTGAAGAAGTTCTCTTCTGCTGAAGTTTCCTTCTATTGAAAAGTTTTTGATAATTTTTCATCATTAAGGGATTTTGAATTTGTCTAATACTTTTATAACATTTTTTTTAAAAATCAAGTAATTTTATTCTTATATTCTGATAATATGACAAGTTACCTGGATATATTAACCAAGTGAAGTCAACTTTGTTGGCCTGAAATAGTGTATATCTGCTGATACCAAATTCTCTCAGCTTCTGTGTGTCTAAAAAAGTCTTTGGTTTACTTTCAATATTGAAAAATATTTTTTGACTGGTATAAAATTCCAGGTTGTCTTTCTTTTTCTATCTTTTTTTCAGCATTTTAAAGAAATTGTTCCACAGTCTTATGGCTTTCATAGTTTCTTATAGTAATTCTTAATTTTGTTCCTTTGTTTACAAAGTGTTCTTTTCTTTTCCTGCCTACATAGACAATGTATTCCTTATCACTAATTTTCAGCAATTTAATTATGATGCACTTTGATGTGGTTTTCTTTAGGTATATTTTGCTTTGGGTTTGTAGCCTTGTTAGATTGTTAGATTTGTGTTTTTATGTTTTTCATCAATTTGAAACACTTTTGGTCTTTATTACTTCAAACATATTTTCCATCTCTCCCCACCCACATTTTCAATCTAGAACTCTAAATACATTTCTTACACTCTTGATATGTCAACAAAGTATTGGTCTTTTTTTCCCCCCTCTGCTGCAATAACTTCAAATTTACTCATCTTCTGTAGTTTCTGCATTTATCTCCGTCTAGTCAAATATTCACTTCAGATACTGTGTTTTTAATCTAGAAATTTCATTTGCTTTGTTATTTATATCCCCACATTTCTCTCATCATTATTTCATGTTTTCATTTAAATCTTAAATACATTAATCATATTTGTTGTAACCCATTGCTGTAGAGTCTATTCCAACTTATAGTCACCCTATAGGACAGAGTAGAATTACCTCATAGGGCTTCTAATGCAGTACTCTTTACGGAAATAGATTGCCACACTCTTGCCAGAGCAGCGGGTGGGTTCAACAGCCAAGCTTTATGGTAGCAGCTGAGTGCTAAAGTATTATACCATCAAAAAAACAAACCTACTGGCATCAAGTCATTTCCTACTCACAGTGACCCCCATTGGGTTTCCAAGATGGCAAATCTTTACAAAAATTGTTGCTGTTGTTGTTAGGTGCCATTGAGTCATGTCCGACTCAGAGAGACCCTATGCACAGCAGAATGAAACACTGCCCAGTCCCACGCCATATCCATGATCCTTGCTCTACTTCAGCCCTTCATTGCAGCCACTGTGTCAATCCATCTTGTTGAGGGTCTTCCCCTCTTCATTGACCCTCCACCTTACCAAGCATGACATCCTTCTCCAGGGAATGGTCCCTTCTGAAAACATGACCCAAGTATGTGAGACACAGTCTGGCCATTCTCACTTCCAAGGAGCATTCCGGCTGCACTTCCTCCAGGACAGATCTGTTAGTTCTTTTAGCGGTCCATGGTACTTTCAGCATTCTTCACCAGCACCACAACTCAAAAGCCTCAATTCTTCTTCTGTCTTCCTTATTCATTGTCCAGCTCTCACATGCATACGAAGCGATTGAAAATATCATGGCTTATGTCAGGCACACCTTAGTCCTCAAGGAAACATCCATGCTCCTCAGCACTTGAAAGAGGTCCCTTGCAACCAACTTGTCCAGTGCTGTATGTCATCTAATGTCCTGACTGTTGCTTCCATTGACATCGATGGTAGAACCAAGCAATGTGAAGTCTTTGACAACTTCAATCTTTTCTCCATTTATCATGATGCTGCTTATAGGTCCAGTTGTGAGAATTTTTGTTTTCTTTATATTGAGATGTAATCCATACTGCAGACTGTAGTCTTAAATCTTCATCAGTAAGTGCTTCAAGTCATCCTCACTTTCAGCAAGCAAAGTTGTGTTGTCAGCAAATTGCAAATAATTATGGATTCTTCCTACAAACTTGATGCCACATTCTTCTTCATATAGTCCAGCTTCTCAGATTATTTGCTTGGCATACAGATTGAATAAGTATGGAGAAAGGATGCAACCCTGATGCACTTCCTTCTTGATTTTAATCCATGCAGTGTCCCCTTGTTCTCTTCAAACAACAGCCTCCTGGTCAATGTACAGGTTTCTCACAAGTACAGTCAAGTGTTCTGGAATTCCTGTTCTTCTCAATCTCATCCACAATTTGTTATGATCTACACAATAAAATGCCTTTGCATAGTCAATAAAACATAAGTGAACATCTTTCTGGTATTCTTTGCTTTGAACCAGGATCCATTTGACAGCAGCTGTGATAGATATCCCTTGTTCCACATCCTCTTCTGAATCCAACTTGCAACTCTGGAAGTTCTCTGTCAATATATGCTGCAACCGTTTTTGAATTATCTCCAGGAAGATCTTACTTGCATGTCATGTTAATGATATTGTTTGATAATGTCCACATTCTGTGGGATCACTTTTCTTGGAATGAGTACAAATATGGATCTCTTCCAGTCAGTTGACCAGGTAGCTATTTTCCAAATCTCTAGCCATAACTGTGTGAGTGCCTCCAGTGTGGCACCTGTTTGTTGAAACATCTCAATGGGTATTTTGTCAATTCCTGGGGCCTTGTTCTTCGCCAATTCCTTCAGTGCAGCTTCAACTACTTCCTTCAGTACCATTGGTTCTTCATCATATGGCACCTCCTGAAATGGATGATTTACCTCTTTGTTTTGATACAGTGACTCTGTGTATTCCTTCCATCTCCTTTTGATGTTTCCTGAATCATTCAATATTTGGCTCATAGAATCTTTTAATATTGCAACTCGAGGCTTAAATTTTTCCCTTAGTTCTTCTTTCCTTTTGGTTTTCTAACTCCAAGTTGTCGCATCTTTCATTATAGTAATTGGCTTTGTCTGTTCGAGCTGCTCTTTGAAATCTTCTTTTCAACTTTTATCTTGTCATTTCTTCCATTTGCTTTAGCTACTCTCCACTCAAGGGCAAGTTTCAGAGTCTCTTCTGACATCCATTTGGTCTTCTTTTCTCATCTTTTTAGTGACTTTTTGCTTTCTTCATGGATGATGTTCTTGATGTCATCCCACAATTCTTCTGGTTTCCAGTCATTGGTATTCAATGTATCAAATCTATTCTTTAGATGTTCTCTAAATTCAGGAGGGATATACTCAATATCATATTTTGGCTCTCATGTTGAACTTGCATATGAGCAGTTGGTGGTCTGTTCCACAATCAGCTCCTTGCCTGGTTTTGGCTGAAGATATTGAGTTTTTCCATCTCCTTTTGTCACAGAGGTAGTCAGTCTGATTCCTGTCTATTCCATCTGGTGAAACACATGTATATAGCTGCTATTTGTGTTGTTGAAAAATGTTATTTGCAATGAATAACTCTTTGTTCTTGCAAAATCATGTCATGCGATTTCCAGCATCATTTCTGTCACAAAGACCAAATTTTCCAACTATTGGTGATTCTTCTTTGTTTGCAACTTTGCATTCCAGTCACTAGTATAGTTAACACATTCTGATTGCATGTTCAGTCAATTTCAGACTGCAGAAGCTGATAAAAATATTCACTTTCCTCATTTTTGGCTTTGGTGGTTGGTGCATAAATTTGAATAATAGTCATATTAACTGGTCTTCCTTGTAAGCGTATGGATATTATCCTATCACTGACAGCATTGTACTTCAGGACAGATCTTGAAACATCTTTTGTGATGATGCATGCCACACTATTCCTCTTCAAATTATCTTTCCTGGCATAGTAGACCACATGGTGTTCTTATTCTAAACAAGTCCATTTCAGCTCACTAATACCTAGGATATCGATCTTTATGCGCTTCATTTCATTTTTGACAACTTCCAGTTTTCCTAGATTCATGCTTCCTACATTCCATGTTCTGATTATTAATGGATGTTTGTAGCTGTTTCTTCTCGATTTGAGTAATGCCCCATCAGCAAATGGAGGTCTTGAAAGCTTTACCTTATCCATGTCATTAAGGCTGGTTCTACTCTGATGATGCAGCTCTTTCCTGGTCCTATTTTGAGAGCCTTCTGACCTATGTGGCTTATCCTCCTGCTCTGTATTGGACAATGTTTCCAGGCCATTCATAAATTTGTACAGTATTGTATCAGATAGAGTTTCCCTGTTATTCATAAGAATTTCCCTGGCCAACTCTTTAAGAAGTAGATAGCCTCCTCCTTCTTCCTAGTCTGTCTCCATCTGTAAGCTGTTGAAACCTGTGTACCATGTACAACCCTGCCAGAACTTGAAACACCTGTGGCATAGCCTCAAGCCTCACAGCAACACACCACCACAGTAGGACAAACTGGCAACAAGTTTGTCTCCCTTAGCTGTTCAAAACCTCTCCATCTGCCACACCCTCCCCTTACATAGACCACTGCCTCTTTCCTGCCACTTCTTGGGAGGGGCATGGTCTGGGTCCCCAGCCTTACCTGGATCCATGCTTCTGCTTCCTCACTCTGTTCTGGTCCTCCCCACCCCCTTGGATTTTCTTCAGAAGTAGATTGCTCTATCTTCCTTCCAAAGAGCAGCTGGTGAGTTTGAACCATCAACTTTCTAATGCCTTAGGCACTGCACCACCAGGGCTTGTTTGTATTTAGTATACCTATTTCAATATCTGGGAGCTCTGGTAGCATAGTGGCTAAGGCACTTGACTGCTAACCAGAAGGCTGGCAGTTCAAACCCACCAGCCACTCCTCGGAAGGAAGGTTGGGCAATCCTACTTCCGTAGTGATACTGTCTCGGAAACCCAAGGAGGGGTCGCTATGAGTCGGGGCCGACTCGACGGCAAAATAACATAACAACATTTCAATATCTACCTCCTTAATTCCATCATCTGTGTCTTTTCTGTGTCTTTTTCCATGGTCTAACTTTTCTCTTGATTATGGAAATATTTCCTACTATTCAACATGTGTACTGATTTTTCTTTGAATTCTAGATGAAATTAATAGGCAGTTGAGTGCTAAATCATGTAAATTCCAGGAGCTCTTTTTCTATGTAGCTTCTCTTTCCTCAAGTACTCATCTCACAATTTCTATACTCCTTAACACCTAATGTGGTCAATTTTCAGTTTTTATTTTAGCCATTCTAATAGATCTGTTGTGATTGATCATGGTGGTTTTAATTTGCATTTCCTTCATTATTAGTGTTGCTAAACTCTAATAGCATAGAGCCTAAGGCACTTGACTGCTTACTAGAAAACTGGCAGTTCAAACTCACCAGCCAGTTCTCAGAAGAAAGGTTGGGCAATCTACTTCTGTAGTGATATGACCTTGGAAACCCAAAGAGGGGTCGCTATGAGTCGGATCCGACTCGATGGCACATAACAACGACAATACAAATATCCGTTCATATTCCTTTTTACCATCTGTCTTAGACTGGGTTCTCTTGAAAAGCAAAACCAGTGAAGCTTATATAGAGAGAGATGGAAAGAGAAATTTATCTCTAGGACATGGCTCATACAGATGTAGAGGCTGGCAATTCCCAAGTCCATGGGTCCGACATCAAACTGGATGGTTCTCTCACTTACCTACCTGCAGGGCCTGATGAACCCAAGATTGGCAGATACAGCGACTGCTGGCTATGGAGGCTGAAGAATCCAAGATCGCCAGGTAAGATGGCAGGCTATTGACTCATAGGCAGCAAAGGCAATAATCCCAAGATTGGGAGGCAATATAACAGGTGACTGGTTCAAGTCCAAGAACTAGAAGGCAGATGATGAGGAGCCAGATGCAATATCCAGATCAAGAAAAAGCCAGAGAGCTTTGCCAGGAGGGCCGTATATATTGAAAGCAAACCACATCCCTGAGGAAACTCCCATTTAACTGATTGATTGCTCTTAGAGATCTCATCATGCAAGTTATTGCATTATGTCAGATTTCATTGTTAGAGATGACTACATCATAACTGCTAACCCACAGAGAATCATGGCCCAGCCAAGTTGACACACAACCTTAAATATTTGTTAACTTTGGTGAATTGTGTGTTCAAATCTTCTGCCTATTTTTTTTTTTTTTTTTTTAGGATTGATTGTCTTTCTGAGTTTTGTGTTGTTATGTATTCTAGATTGGTGTTCTTGGCCAGATGTGCATGTTCAAAATATTTACTTTGTCTGTGCCTTGTCTTTGTATCCTCTTGAGGTTATCTTTCACAGAGCTAAACCAAAAACCCAAACTCACTGCCATCGAGTAAATTCCAGCTCACAGAGACCCCTTTTTGGTTTTCTGAGGTGGTAAATCTTTATGGAAGTAGATTGCTCAATCTTCCTTCTGCAGAGTGGCTAGTGGTTTTGAACCTCCAACCTTCTGGTTAGCAGTCAAATGCCTTAGGCACTAAGTGTAGTAAATTACATAGTGTGGTTTTTCTAGCCATAAGTCTTTGGAAACTCCATGGAGGAATTTGCCATGAGCAACTGAGTAGCTCATAATTGTTAAAGTTATCCACCTGTGGCATTTGTGTTGCAAGTGGCACAAAGCAATCTTCTGGGAAGTTCTCTCTCTCTCTCAGTTGTATTGAATTCTGATATTGGAACTGGTTAGTTTGGCCACTCTTCCAGGTTCAAAAAGAGCCTTACTGGAGGCAGAAGGAATCTCTTACTGCTAGGAGAGACACAAGAGACATGTTCTGCTGGGAGAGAGACTGAGACAGACTGTCAGCTGTTGAGAGAGACTGAGCATGTTCCTGAACTTGAATTGTAGCCTATTGCTTCCCTAGTAAACATGATCTGTGAGTTCTGCATCACCACTGCAGCGAATTATCAAACCCAGCAGAGAGGTGGTGGGTGCTGCACGAGGAACAGTTGGTGTCAGGGCTGGAGGGAGGTGGCATGTCTGGCCTCTCAGTGATAGGCCTTGGGCCTATCCTAATGGGGATTCTGTCTTCCTCTTGTGGGGTTAGAGGGGGTCAGAAGATGTGACCTCCTTGACTCTTTGGCAGGCACTATGCCACCAGAGCTTCTTTTCACAAAGTAGACACTTTTAATTTTAATGAAATGAAATTTATTTATTTTCTTCTTTTATGATTATGCTTTTGATCTCATGAGGTGAATTTGTTGCCTAATTCAAATTCACAAAAATGTTCTTCTTTCTAGAAGATTTACAGTGTAGGTTTTATATTTAGATTTCTGGTGCATTTTGAATTAATTTTCATTTAAGGTGTGAAGTTTTGGTCAAGATTCATGTTTTTGCGTATGTAAGTCTAATTACATACTAATATCACGCTCTATAATTAATCATTGATTGAATAAGAGGGAAATTAACAAGTATTGAATATCCCTTATATGCTACCACTGCCATGTACTATTTTTACATAACATCTCATTTTATCCTTAAAACAGTAAAAGATGCACATACTATTGCTATACTCAGAAGGAGCAACTGATTCCTTATTCCAAGTATTAGTATTAAAACAGTTTGATGACATAATGATCCACCAATTTATAATTCTTATGTCATGAACAGCAAAAAACTAGTAAAGATTATAACATATGTGCTAATGTGTACTGACCCTGCAGTCTCATGTCTTCATATTATATTGATAATGATAGGACCTGGATCATAGGGTAATTTTGAGGATTTTATGAGGTGTTTATGTAGAGATTTTCTATGATGACTGGCGCAGTGTAAGCAACCAAAGTTGTTACCCATGTAATTCTTAATGATTCTTCATTTCTTACCTCTTTAATTTTGATTATTCAAACTTAAGCCAGATACATCTTTTGTTCAATCCTTTCTTGCACACATCTCACCACTAGAGTATCTGGATCTTGGGAAATATCAAAGCCTGAGATGTAATCCCAAACCTGCTAATTGGTACTTTCTGGTTCTGTGGATGCACGGTATATCAGGCAAATTGGTGAGGAGGGAAGCCAAGACTGAGCAAAATGATGAAAGACCTAAGGAAGGAAAGCTAATTTGCAGCTAATTTCTAAAATATTGGCTAGAGATTTGTTCAGCTTCATAGGGACACTAGAGGGATTCGGGCATCACCAAGTCATTCTTCAGGGAAGATTAGAGATTCCTGGAAGCTTCTTCTTATTTCTTCTACATTGCTGGAAAAACAGAAACTGAATGAGCCAATAGGTATTTGTCATCCTGGAGCTTGTTTCACAAATGGAAATGACACATAATTATAGCAATAAAAATATATGGCAACAGAGGTTTAGGTGGTGTATCCCAATCAGATACCAATGCTCAGATGGGCAAAGTGCCAGGCAAATCCCACCATGGGCTACCCCTACCTCAATCTTATTAACAAAGAGAATCTGAAAACAGTTAACATTAAGGACGGCCATGAAAGCATGAGAAATAAAAAAGGATAATTATCCATTGAAGTACAAGTAGAAGAGGAGGGCAAGGCAACCCTTCCCACAATGCTTTGGGATATGAAATTTTCAATCAGCTTCCAGCCTCTTTCACTCCATCCTTCCCTCACCTATCATTTGCTCCCCTACCTATGCACTCATCTACTTCTCTTACTGACCCAAAAAGCACTAGGTAAGTGTCCAAGGTCAAGATCACATGTAGAGTGGGAAATTGTCTTTTCCCAGCCAAGCTTCTCCCCTACTTCAGAGCAAACTATCCTGCCCTTTTTGTATCCAAATATTTCCTATCAGAAATTTTCATGCCATTATAGACATTTCCCTATGAAAACACTGCAATCAAAGCTAATACAATCTGTATGTCTTTACTGTGAAACTCTCCACAGAGCACTGGAAGGAGCTCGAATGTGCTTCTAGGCTGTGGGTAAAAAGCCAGCAGAGCATTAGAGAGACAGCTTTGATGACATTGTTTTTCATTTCACAGAGGACGACTCATGTTTCTCTCCTTAAATATACACTGCAATCCACAAGAGATGGCAGCTGTCTAATTAAACCTGATAAAGCCTCCTTAAAAATGAGACTTGAGGAAACACATCATGCAGATTGTAGAGCTGCCCAATTTTCCCTGGAACCCAGAGGGAGCTGTGTACTGTTTGGGAGGGACAGAGCATGAGACCTGAGGGAGGGAAGGCAAAATTACTGGCACCATCTACTTGTTGGTGTGAAGTAACAGAACATACACAATTCATATTTAATGCAAACAAGGTCTCTTTACTTTATAAAACATGTAAGAGGATAACCTCATCTACCCATAAAAAAAAGCCATTGATGAAGGCTTTGACAATATACCAAATCCCTTCTTAAATTATAAAGATTTAATGGGAACAGTTTATTTTCTCCAACAGGCTTCTGCTGGCATGAGAACCAGGGAAATTAACAGGAAGGTGATCGGTGTGTTACAGTCTTTGGGAGATCCCAAGTCACCTCCTCCCTGTTGTCTCTTCAAACCCAGAGAGGTACTGCTCACTCAGATTTTAAATAAAGAACCAGATGAACACAGGTAAATGTACATGATTCTCAATTCTGATACCGAAAGGAATGAGAATTTAGGCTAAAACTCATGTTATTCATTCTTTCTCAATATTGTTAACTCTTTGTTTTTATGTTATATTATTTCTAATGCCCTCTATCACCTCTGTAATAGATCATGACCTGTCCTGCTGTTAATATTGTAGGAAAAAGAACATTAAATCTCCTAACTGTGGTCAACCAGAGAATTCCTACATAGCTAGGGTCAGACTCTTGACAACTAACATGGTGCCTCCCCAGCAAATTAAAGGAAAAGGCAGAGGGCCTAGAGCTCTGAGGTCCTCCAACCTGAGAGATCTCTCACTCCTGTGAGATACTGAGACTACTGAACATCAACTCAGACACATGTGAGAAACACAGAAGGTATGAGAGAATCAAACATTGATTTTTAATCTTATATCATGTACTTTCTTCACACTGCTTATTTGAGGGTAAATAGTTACCACCATTATTATATTATAACGAAATGTGCGAATACCTAGAATTAGAAAACCAAAAGGGAAGAATACTCTTGGCATTTCTCAAACTGAAAAAACTGAAGAAAAAATTCAAGTCTTGAATTGCAATATTGAAAGATTCTATGGTAAAATATTGAATAATACAAGAAGCATCAAAACAACATGAAAGGAATACACACAGAGACACTCTACTGAAAAGAATTGTTCAACATTCAGCCATTTCAGAAGGTAGCATATGATAAAGAACTGACAGTATTGAAGGTCTAAACAGCATTGATGGAATTTGTGAAAAACAAGACTCCAAGAGTAGACAGTACACCATTGAACCAAAAACTCATTGAGATATTGCAAAAAACGATGTAGTGTTGGAGACACTTTACTGTTATACCAAGAAATTTGGAAAGCAGCTACCTGGTCAACCAACTGGAAGAAATCCATATTTATGCCCATTCCTAAGACAGATGATCCAACAGAATGTGGAAATTAATGAATAATATCATTAATATCACATGCAAATATAATTTTACTGAAGATAATTCAAAAACAATTGCGCATTATATTGCCAGGAATTCAAGCTGGATATAGAAGAGGATGTGGAATGAGGGATATCATTGTTGATGTCAGATGGATCTTACCTGAAAGCAAAGAATACCAGAAAGATGTTTACCTGTGTTTTATTGACTGTTCAAAGGCATTTGACTGTGTGGATCATAACAAATTATGCATAACATTGTGAAGAATAGTTTTTCCAGAACACTTAAGTGTACTCATGAGGAACTTGTAAAGAGGCAGTTGTTCAAACAGAACAAGGGGATACAGCATGTGTTTAAAATCGGGAAAGGTGTCCATCAGGGTTGTGTCCTTTCACCACACTTACTCAATTTGTATTCTGAGCAACTAATCTGAGAAGCCGGACTATATTAATTACAACAGGGCTTCAGAATTGGAGGGAGACAAATTTACAATTGCAATATGCTGATGACATAACTTTGCTTGCTGACAGTGAGGATGATTTGAAAGATTAACTGATGAAGATCAAAGACTACAGTCTTCAGTATAGATTATACCTCAGCATAAAGAAAACAGAAATCCTCACAACTGGACCAGTAAGCAACATCATGATAAATGGACAAAAGATAGATCGCAAATATTTCATTTTACTTGGATCAATATTCAACAACCATGGAAGCACCAGTCAAGAAATCAGACACTGAGTTACACTGGACAAATCTGCTGCAAAAGACCTCTTTAATGTGTTAAAGAGCAAAGATATCACTCTGAAGACTAAGGTGCACCTGACCGAAGCCATGGTATTTTCAGTCACCTCAAATACTTGTGAAAGCTGGACAATGAATAAGGAAGATCAAAGAAGAGTTGATGTCTTTGAATTGTGGTGTTGGTGAAGAATACTGAAAATACCATGGACTGACAGAACAAACAAATCTATCTTAGAAGAAGTGCAGCTAGAATGCTCCTTAGAAGCGAGAATGGCCAGACTTTGTCTCATGTAATTTGGTAATTTGGCCATGTCAGAAGGAACCAGTCCCCGGAGAAGGATAGCATACTTGCTAAAGTAGAGGGTCAGTGAAAAGAATGAAGAGCCTCAATGAGATGGATGGACACAGTGGCTGTGCTTTGGTTACCTAGTGCCACTCTGACAGAAATATACCACAAATGGGTGGCTCGGAAAAATAGGGATTTATTCTCTTACAGTTTTGGAGGCTAGAAGTCCGAGTTCAAAATGCCAGGCTCTAAGGGCTGGGCAAAAGTCCCTCACCCTTTGGCTTTACCTCTACCTCCTACTGCCAGCCCACTGAAGCTGGAGGCTCTCTCTTCACTCAGGCAGCTGCTGACTGCTGAGTCTGGCAAACCCAATGTCAACAAGTGAGAAGGCACAATCCCAAAATTACCAAACGACATGACAGGCCATTGATTCAAGTCCAGAAACAGTCCTAAGATGGGCAGGAAACATGGAAGTCTGCTAAATGAAGACTCGGCTACATGCAGGGTCCAAGCATACCATAAAGCTGGAGACCTTCCTCAAAGTTGCTTCTTATATACGGAAGAAGCCCACATCCCTAAAGCAGCTATTCAGCTGCTCCAGTAGATTACACCTTGGGATTAATTACCAATCTCACCATGGGGAATAACTACATCCAAATGCACAGTCACTCAACTAGGCCCAGCCAAGTTACGTACAACCTAAACTATCACAACCTAAACTGTAACAAATGGCTTAAGCATAGCAAGGATTGTTGAGTGTGGCACAGGACTGGACAGTGTTTCTTCTGTTGTGCATAGGGTCACTATGTGTCAGAGCCACCTCGACAACATCTGACAAATACAACCACGGTAACCAACATGAAAATAGACCTAAACATAGTTGACATCACCACTTATGGCAATCTTTCAGGCTATAGTAGCTTCTTTGGTCTCTCATGCTCATCTTTTAACTAAATGATCTTGATATTTAGCTCAAACTTTATCTCTACTAGGAGCTGTCAATTATTAGTCTCATATTTGTTTGTTGATCTCTATTCTATACTTGGGACTCTGGTTGGACTGGGACTAAGACATTTGACTGCTAACCAGAAGGCTGGGGGTTCAAACCCACAAGCCACTCTTCGAAAGGAAGATTGGGCAATCTACTTACGTAGTGATACTGCCTCAGAAACCCAAGGAGGTGTCACTATGAGTCAGATCCAATGCAATGGCAGTGAGTTTGGTTTTTGGTATTCTGTCCTCAAGTAGTACCTGTGGTCTGTATCAGTTGATGTTATCATTCTTGTTTTCTTCTTGTTCCCTAAATAACTAGGAATTTCCTTATGCAAGAAATATCTCTTCTATTTCTTTTTATCATTCACAGAATCTGACCAAGCAATTGTTAATTTACAGCTATTGAACAAAAAAGAGCTCCTAACATTTTTCTGAAAGCCAAGATTTGATATTGAAGAAGGACACCATGCCAACTCCTGTGTTTTTTGTACAAAAGTCTTTAGGGGAATTTGGCTGGTACAAGGAGAAACACTGACCTCCAGACATGGGTGTAGTACCACAGCAAATAGACCACCAGGTCAATCTTTCTTAACTCATGTTCCATAGAATCCAGTTCCATGTAATTGTAAATGGTAATATATACAAAAATAATTCTTGGATCAAATTAGTTCAGAAAAAAAAAAAAAAGTTTTAACAAAGTTTAAGAGGTTATTTTACCACGGAACTTGGCAGAACATTTAATAGCTAAAATGCAGGATGAAATTCCAAAAGGGGGGTATTGTAGGCGCAGTTCCCAAAAGTATTTGACCATGCAATATTTTTGAAGAAAGTAGCATATAAGCTTGAACTGCAGTTTGAAATATGCAGCTATAGATTCATAGTTACCCTTACAAAGATGTCTGATGTTCAAACTGTGTTACCATTTTTTGGAGTTTCATTTGCAAATCTCTACTCAAAATTCCTTATCGTCTTAATATGATTCAAATTTTTAAAAATTTAATTACATTTTTATGACTTTTGGAATCAATTTACAATGGTAATAGTTGTGGCCATATGATTATAAGCTTACCTATAATTAAATTGGGTAAATAAATCTAGTAGAAGATTCACTAATATAGAGGGATCTTAGAGGTCATCTCTTCAAATTCCCTTTCCTCTCTCCAGAAGATTACAGTATAAAGTTTTCATAACTTCAACAGAGATCACCTTTTAAACACACATGTTTGGTGTTAAGTACAACACTTTAAAATTTATTTACAAAGAATCCCTCACATCTCCATGTTGTTGCTGCTGTTGTTAGGTGCGGTTGAGTCAGCTCCGACGCATAGCAATCCTATGTACAATACAACAAAAGACTGCTCAATAGTGTGTCATCCTCACAATTCTTGCTATACTTGAGCCCATTGCTGCAGCTGCTTTGTCAATACATCTTGTTGAGGGTCTTCCCCTTTTTTGTTGACCCTCCACTTTACCAAGCATGGTATCCTTCTCCAAGGAATGATCCCTTCTGACAATATCACCACAGTAGGTGAACAAACTCTGGCCATTCTTGCTTCCAAGGTATATTCCACCTGCACTTCTTCCAGGACAGATTTGTTTGTTCTTCTGGCAATCCATGGTATTTTCAGTATTCTTCGCCAACACCATAATTTAAAGGCATCAACTCTTCTTCAGTCCTCCTTATTCATTGTCCACCTATCACATGCATATGAGGCAATTGAAAATATTACATCTGCACAGCTTCTGTTAATTTCCAGTGAATAGTTCGTGCTGAGAATGCACCAGAGACTACCTCTGTGCCATTTCCATTATTATCTCTTGTTTATCTGTAAAATCTACTAACCTTGACAGTCTTTGCAAAACATCTCCCTCTTCAAGAGACAGTGACAGAGAGAATGATGCATATATTTGAAGATAGGGCAGTAAGTTACTATCTTTTCAAGATTCTAGAAACACAAGATTCAATTAATCTTATCATATCCACAGACAAGAAAAAAATAATCTTAGAATCTTCAGGTTCATAAAAAAGATATATATATATATATGAAGATATCCTAAAAATTATAGGGCAGAGGAAGGACACTTAAGCAGAGATAGAGAAGAAAGAGTGAAAGTGACACTATTAATAAAGTCAGGGAACGCTGCCTGGAGTAGGAAACACCTAAAATGGTAATGAACAGAAGTTAGAAAGGTAAAGAATGAGTGAGAGACAGAAAGAATCCCAGGTAGAATCCTGTGTAGGTAAGTAGAATCTCATGTAGGCTGAAATTCTAGAAAGAGGGGACTTAGATTACCAAGTGGGAAGTGGGTCAATAGTTTCTATCCAAAGAAATACTATTTTTCTCCATGCCCCTAGACATACACAAAGGAGGGTCAACATTCATGATTTTTTTTTTTTTCTTTTTCACTGCCTCATCTGGTAAGTCTGAATGGCATTCATTGGTATAAACCTAAAAGTTAATCAAATTCCAGTGTCTTGTCCAAAACAATAAAACTGCAGGCCAAACATGATCTTTTGAGTTCTTCCATGTGCAATGTATTTGCTTCTCTCTATGGGGTTTAATCTTATCCAAAATTGGGAAGCTGAGATTGAGACAGGGAAGGAGTCAGCAGTGTATGAATAGGTACCAGTCAGTGGTAGAGTGAGCGACATGTGACTGGTTATGATTCTTCTTATTGGATAGTCAGAGATGCTCAGGTCTCATAGCCCCAGATTACACTCCTGCTCAGAAGAGGGCAATGAAGAAATGTGCTGAAATGTAGATGCTGGATGTTGAGATCTCTGGGAACAGATATTAAGACCGAATTCAGTGTATAGTATGAGTATTAGGAAATGCTCCTGCTACCAACATATGTGGAAGGTAGAGAAAAGTAGGATCTGGCAGAGTGAAAAGTAGAGCTATGATGTAAGACCAATGACATAAAAGAGCCATAATTATAATGGCACTCAGAGATGTCTGCTACAGGGCTAGGTTGACCAGACAATTCATTCTCTTATGTTGGATTTTGGCCACCCAGTGCAGAAATACGACCTGGAATGAGATGGCTTTTAAGGAGTTCTGGTGATTCAGTGATTAACACATTCGGCTACTAACCAAAGGTCAGCAGTTTGAACTCACCAGCAGCTCTGTGGAAGAAAGATGAGGCAGTATGTTTCTGTAAAGATTTGCAGCCTTGAAACCCGATGGGTAGTTCTACTCTGTCCTACAGCATCACTATGAGTTGGAATTGACTCAATGGCAGTGGGGTTGGGACTGGTTTGTAGTGGTTCTCTACAGCTGAGGCAACCCCTGAAGGGTCTAAAAGTTGATATGGGTTTCCCCAGGGCACACTACTCCTCTTCCAAAGCTGAGACAATTTTTTAGGGAAACTAACATAATTGAGCACTCATCTGACTTCTCTGAGTTGACTAAAATCAATCAGGATGTAACAGTACAGATTACAGATGACAGTTGCACAGCTTAGTTAACGTAACTGATATCACTAAACTGTATACCTGCAAAATGTTGAATTGGCAAATGTTGTGTTGTACATTTTTACAGCCTCATCAACAACAGAAAAGAAATAGCAGCACAAATGAAAGAATGAGAGCAGATTCCTTGCCATATACTACAGACACTGGTCCAAGATGGGTTGGTCTTGTTCAGTTCAGAAGTGGACCTGAGGAGGAGAAAACATATTGATATAAAAGTCTCTATTATAAATCTATGCTTTAAAATAAATTTAATACATGGCCACAACCTCTGTTGCAGTTGATAATGGTGGAAAATGTGTAGTAGGTATGAAAGGAATACCATCTCTAATTCACAAATGAGGAACTGAAGATCAGAAAGGGAAAGTGATTTTCCTGTGGATGCTTAGTGTATTTCAGAGATGGGATAACAACCATGACTTTTTGACTCATATGTGTTGTAACCCATGAAAACTCCTCTCTCCCTTCTTGATTCTAATTAATTGAAAAGACTTAGAAAGTCCATACCAGACAAGAGCTTTAGCCAAAATGGATATACAGAACCCCAACTCTTAGGAAATATGGGATTCCCAATGAATTCTCTGCTGGCCTCCAAATTCACACAGTTCAAGTCTGTCCTCCCAATTTTCCTCTCTCGATCACGATGATCTCATTCTGTTCCCAACTGCTCCTAATTTTATCAGACACCAAAAGGATTCTTTATGCATCTGCTGTACTGAATTCACAGCTTCATTCCAACACTGGAAGTTGAGATTCCATGATATGACCTTGGGTCATGATCTTGAACAAAATGCATCCTATATTTGGAGCACAGTTACCTTGTTTATAAAATAATTTGTTGGACTAGATTATTTCTATATCTCCTTCCAGGTTTAAAATGCTGTCTATGAATATAGAAGCTGCATGTCTATGGCTTCTACAGCCCCCTTGTAGGGCTATTGAATAATGAACCTCAGGTACTGTCAATGAGAACTTCTATCTTTTTTCTTTTTAATGCTGTGTACTTCTGTGTCCCAGTCACATGTTACTACTGAACTCACAGCATTTCTTCTACTAATTTCAACAATTAAAATGGGTGTGCATATAACTTTCCTTTTTATTGATACTTTCAAATTTCTTTTTCAAAAATGTAAAAACCAAGTTGAAAGAGTACATTAAAGGAAATTTCAAGAAATCTAGCTCCCTTAAGCACTCATAAATCTTGGTTCTTCAAGCTTTCCTGGGAGGAAAGCAATGAGACTAAGAATTTAGAATATAAATAACACATTTAGAATATAAATTATTGATGTTGGTACAGAGAGAATTGTAGAGACCATCTAGCCAAAAAATTAGTTTACAAATAAGGAAAATGAGCTCCAAATATAGTATAAACCATGTACAGGACTATCTCACCTGAAACAAAAAATAATGTGAGGATAATTTTGAAATTATGCTCTGCAAATGGAATTCATTGTTAATTATCATTCAAGTAATAATTGTGGAAGAGAGAAGGAAGTGATGGCATTTGTTATAAGAACTCTTTTGTCCTGTTGAGTATCTCTCTATTGCTTCCAACCAATTAGGTCCTTAACTGGCCAGAGTATCTGGGAAGAAGAGAAACTGCTGCATCAGAAACTAAAAACCCAGGGCCCTTCACAACCATAGTGGCTGCATATTCTTCCTCAAGAAGACAGGAACTAGAAAGGGCTAGTCATGCACACTGATACTGGAGAAAAAAATTAGTCCAACCTGTCACCCCTGAGCATATGATTACAATACAAAATGCCAATTTTCTGCAAGTGGAGACTAAAGTTGTGTGCTTTCCTTTTCTCAGTTAGCACTTTGCACCTCCAATCTGACTATGTTCCCAGAAGCTCTTATCCTTTACTAAAGCTTGGAAAGTTTGCTTAATCTAGATTTTCTTTCTCCTTACTCAAAAGTTTTTAAAGCAAACACCAATGCCCTGGAGAAGCACCTTCTTTCCCATTTCTAATATTCAGTTAGTTGTCAAGACAAGTTCTAATAAGCTAATTTTTCCCTAAACTGGTAGTGAATACAAACAGTCCATGTGTCACTTCTCCCCAGGAATTTGTTTACAGTAGACAAGAACCCAGGAGGTTAATTTTTTAACTCAAAGGCATTGACCTCTAAAATTGAACTTCCAAAACTATGACAGAGTAGGGAGGAACAGGTTTTGCTGGAAAGGAGCCACCTTGGTGGTTCTCCATTTGTGATTGTACCTACATCATCTGGGCATAAACCCATGCCTGCTGGTGAGATTTTAGAAAATGCCAATGAATTTTTCAAACTTGAGCCTTTTTGTATTGAAAGGCCAAAGTTTCAACAGTGATATTAATCTACAAAAAAATGCTCTAGTGTAGTCATTATATGTAACCTGGCCAGACTCCACCTTGAGATAATTTGTCTGCCCTGAAATCCTGGGGCTCAGTGTTTTTCTTTTCATTCCCAGTTTCTTTGAAGATATTTATATTTGAAACAAACAAGAGCAAAAATATACTTGAATTCTTATTTGCACAAAATTAGGGCGAAACCCAACACCAAGGCATTCTCTTCCTCCCCCGCCTAAATGTCCATCAAGACACAAAACCTTGAGCTGAGCAATTGAGTCTTACATTTATATCTACATGACATTTAGGAAAATTGAAGACTGGAAGCTACACATACACGTAAAACCAGTGATTAGAGACAATGAGATTCAGGCTGAAGAAAAACCAGTGATATTATTAAAAAGAGACACTGACAAGTCCTTCAGACCCCAAATATAGACTACACCAAAAGTTAACATTTTAGAATTCATCACAAATGTGAGCTTGGGTTTCTTTTAACATCAATAAAAACATGTTTTCCCTGCAATCGTGCATTCTGTCAAAAACATTAGGAACTCACACACTTGAAATATAATTTTAAATTTCTCTTAAGTGCCATTTACTTAGCGTCAGGAGAGCACAGCTATCCAGAGCACAGGTTTTGGAGGTTAATAGTGAGAATTCAACTCCGCCACCAGTTGGCAATATATTTGATATAGATTCTACTTTCATGAGCTGGGTCTTTTTATTATTTTCAATGTATAATTGTTGTAAGGATTAAGTGAGATATGGTACACAGTGCCAGACATAGACATAAGTCTTCAATAAATATTAGCTATTATTTTGTTGTTGTTCATTGCCATTAGAAGAGCTCTGGTGGCACATTGATTAAGCACTCTGCTAACTGTAAGGTTGGTGGTTTGAACCCTTCAAGTGACTCCATGGGAGAAAGACCTAGAGATGCTTCTACAAATGTTACAGGCTAGACAACCCAGTGGGGTAGTTCTAGTTTGTCACATGGAGCTATTATGAGTCAGAATCAACACGATAACACCCAACAACAACAACAAAGCCTTTGTTGTTGACATTGTGTCAGCTCCAACTCATGGCAACCTTATGCATAACAGAATGAAATATTGGCCAGTCCTGCACAATCTTCATGGTTATTGATATGTTTGAGTCCATTGTTGCAGCTATTGTATAGTACCTTTCAGTATAGGGGGTTCATCTTCCAGGTAAATTATAGTACCTTCCAATCTAGGGGGCTCATCTTCCAGGTATATTATAGTACCTTCCAATCTACGGGGCTCATCTTCCAGGTATATTATAGTACCTTTCAATCTAGAGGGCATTGTTTTGGATAACATTCTCTTGTGGTTCAAAAACAATAACAAGTTTTTGGAAGTAGATCACCAGGCCGCTCTTCCTAGTTTGTCTTAGTCTGGAAGCTCCACTGAAACCTGTTCAAGCATAGGTGACCATGCTTGTATTTGAAACACCAATGGCATAGCTTCCAACATCATAGAAACATGCAAGCCACCATAGCACAGCAAACTTACAGATGGGTGGAAGAACTATTATTTTATAACTATTACTATTTTAACTAAATAGCTATAGCTATTTCATATCCAAAACATGTTTAGTATTGGGCCAAAAAAGAATGACCTCTGGAAAATAAGTCTTCAACTTGAAGACCTATTGAAGATGGAGTTGAAAATGGAAATAAAGTAGTTTGAGAAAGGCAGAATGCCAGCTTGGGTTCTAAAATGAGATAAACAATATGGGTAGGAATGACAAGCAAATGTACAATGGAAACGAGGAAATGGAAAGAGTGTGGTGATCAAGAAAAGACATCCTTGAAACCTGGCATTGCACAAAGGAATGATCCACTGAGCAATCTACATATGGGAACCACATGACAGATAGGGTGTTAGTCAGAAAACATGGGTGAACTCCTTGTTGGCAGTTACAGCCAAGTATTGCAGACTACAGAGCATAGTTTTGCAGTTTCCCAAGAGCATATCCACTAGTGAACTTGTAGTGATTCTGACAGAGAAACAGATGTGAGTAAGACAACATTCTTTCCTGAAGAAACCAACATATATACAATATAAGGTAGAACATAAAAGAAATGAAAGCTCATTGGGGATCAAAATATATATTGATAGATATCCATTTTGTGTGGTAATGATAATAATAATGTTTTTGGTGGTGGCGATGATGATGATGACAGCTAACACTAATAAAGCATTCATTCATTGGATGCAAGCACTCCTCTTCCTAATGTGGATACCAGCAACTCTGTGGATTCGGTAGTATTATTAGCCCTATCATACTGATGAGTAAGTTGAGACTCATAGAGGTAAAGTAACTTCTTCATAGATGAAAATTGTGGGAGATGGGAGTACAGGTGGAAAGAACATGAGCAAAGGCAAGAAAGAGTAAGATAGGCCATTTATTCAATAAAAATAGAGTGCCTAATAAGCTCTGATGGCATAGTGGTTAAAGGACTTGACTCATAACCAAAATGTCAGTGGTTCGAACCCACCAGCCACTCCGCGGAGGAAAGATGAGACAGTCTGCTTATGTAAAGATTTACAGCCTTGGAAACCCTATGCTGCAGTTCTACTCTATCCCATCCATAGGATCACTATGAGTCAGAATCAACTCAATAATGTGGATTTGGGTTTTCTGAGGGACACTAGGCTTCTGTTTAGGGTAAAGGAAAAATTTGGAAACAGGTACTAAGGAGGAAGCTCATGATGAATGTAATTAATGTCATGGAATTGTACCTGAAAACAAGGTCAAAAAGGCAAATGTTTTGCTATAAATATACTCACCATCATTTAAAGCAAATTAGAGAGACCTTGTTTGGTTACTGGTTAGATTAGACAGAGAAGAATAGTAGGAGATAAATCTGGACAGAGAGGCCTTGGAAAGCCTTGAACTTCAGATTTAATGCAATTGGCAATAGAGAGTCATTGAAAGTAGCAATGAAATGAAATGATAAAATAAAGCTCCACTTTAAGAAATTTGATATGGCAGGAGAATATAGAATGCATTACAGTGTAGGAAGAGAGCTATAAAGAGCTTAGAGGTTATTGAAAAAAAAATGTGTCATAGTCATAGTAATATTTCCTAGTTACCCTTGAAACCTCTCAAATCAGAAAATTGACCTTAAAATAACTTAAATTGTCGGCAGGACTTCTGCAAGTGTAGAGACTCAATGTTTCCAGAATTCTGGGCAAGGCCCAGGCAGGAGAAAATCAAGAACAGCAAGCTTTGGTTCAGTTACTCTCTCACTTGCTGACAAATCTTCTCAGATGTGAAAGTGGAAAAGCTTACCTTGTCTCTTGCCATGATACTTTTATCTTGGACAGGCTACAAACATGGCAAGGGAGAGAAAGAAATAAATGAACTCTTCTTAGATTTTTACCTTTATTTCTGATTCCAACCTTTCCCATCCTTATCAGAGCCAACATTACATCTCATCTAATGTTTTGTAGTAAGGAAATTCAAATAGCTCCCTATTAACCGCCATTAGGAAGGAAGGAGAAGATTTGTAAGAGAGAAGGCTTAGGTGGAAGAGTGAGATAGAATTGTAAGAACTGTGAAAGTAGATTTTCAAAGAAAATCCTTCAACTCAATTTTGCTGAAGCTTTATTCTCCTTAGGGGATGCTCCATGAATCATGATTTTGTATACAAAAGGTAAATCAGTAAATTTATATGAAGTTCTCAATACTTGTCTGTTTGCTTGTTGCTTAGAGTCCGAGATATAAATAAGCCCTGACTGCCATCAAGTCAGTTCTGACTCATAGAAACCCCTCCTTGGGCTTCCGAAATGGCATCTCTATGGAAGTAGATTGCCCAGCCACCAGGAGTGGCTGGTGAGTTTGAACTGCCAGCCTATTTGACAACATAGTACTTGGTTATTATTATGTTGTTGTTATTATTATTACTATTATTATTATTAATCATGCTAATATGATTTCAAAATAAAACCCAAACCAAACAAACTACCACTGAGTTGATTCCAACTTACAGTGACCTTATAGGACATAGTAGAACTGCCCCATACTGTTTCCAAGGCCTTAAATCCTTACAGAAGCAGACAGCCAAGTCTTTCTCATGAGGAGCAGCTGGTGGGTTCAACCACCAAACTTTTGGTTAGCATATGACATATATAATATATATAGGGAGCTCTGGTGGCACAGTGCCTAAGGCATTTGACTGCTAACCAGAAGGCTGGTGATTCAAACCCACCAGCCACTCCTCAGAAGGAAGATTAGACAATCTACTTCCACAGAGACACTGCCTCAGAAACCCAAGGAGGGGTCGCTATGAGTCAGATGACTCAGTGGCAGTGAGTTTGTTTTTTTGGTTTTTAATA
>NW_006921700.1:9512355-9518800 GCF_000298275.1 Orycteropus afer afer | reverse complement strand
TTCTTTTACCAGTCCATGGTACATTCAGCATTCTTTGCTAGCACCACAACTCAAAAGCATCAACTCTTTTTTGGTCTTCCTTATTCATTGTCCAGCTCTCACATGCATACAAGGCAATTGGAAATATCATGGCTTCTTAGTTTTCTAAAATAAGCATTATATAATTCTAATGTTCTAGATGAGGAGTCTGGGATTCTGAAAGATTCCATAGTTTTCCCTAGATCTCAGCTCAAAAACAGACAATTCAGTTACTTTTGACACAAATCCTCATTCTTAGACCTCTCGACTAGGTGACCTTACGATAATGAAGCAAGACTCAGAAGACCAAAGTGCTTTAAAAAAATATTTTTGATGGCAGGGAGTTGCATCAAATCATAGTGTCTGCAGGAAATATCAATTTAGGAGATAGTGTGAAATAAATGCAACTGAGAGGACAAAGTCTGGAGGTGAATATTTTTGAGATATTATTATGTAATCTTGGTGTTCTTAGTGAAGATAATACCTGGCCTACACTGGTAGCTCATGTATGAGCTCCTGGTTTTGCAATCCTTATGAGTGTCTGTTTGTGATATTCTACCTCAGGTATTTCTTCCAACCCAAAATCAAACTCACTGCTGTGGAGTCGGATCCGACTCATAGAGACCCCTCCTTGGGTTTCGGAGGCAGTATCACTATGGAAATAGATTGCCCAACCTTTCTTCTGAGGAGCGGCTTGGTGGGTTTGAACTCCCAGTCTTCTGGTTAGCAGTCAAATGCCTGAGGCACTATGCCACCAGAGCTCCCATATATTTCTTCAGTACTGACAAAATAAAAGGAATAGGAAAAAAAAAAAAAAAACTTAAATTTAGGGGGAAATTATATTAGTCAAGAGACTAGTAAGGTCTTCTCTGAGTTGCTAGAGCTTTGTTCTGACCTACATAACTTTTTTCTAGAAATACAGAGTCAAAGCTAAAAAGGATTTTGCAATTCATTAAGTCCATCTTCCCATCCTACAAGAGGAAACAAAAACCAATGTCTTGTCCATGGACATACAGAGCCAGTTAGCCACATTAGCAAGACAAGCACCTTAGACTCCTTTATCTAAGTCCAGATTTCTTTCCATTGCTCCTACACAGTCCTATAGAAGGGGAACATTGAAGGTGATGACACTCTAGACTAAAATGCGCTTGTACTTTTTAATCACTTAACTCCATTTCCTCCCACTCACGATAGCTATGGAACAAAATGATAAAACTACAGTGAAGGAGGAGGGGCAAACAACAGCCTGGAGCTTTTCCATGCAGTCTGGTTCCCAACCATTTTTCATGCATTTTTTATCTAAATAGTTGCTCAGATTTGGGCCAATTTAACAAAAAAAAAAAAAAGGAAAGAAAGAAACTTCACTGTCTTTGAGTCGGTTCTGACTCATAGAGATCCTTCCTTGGGTTTCTGAGATGGTATCTCTATGGAATATTTACACTCTTGAAATTGTCAGGTTGGAAGAAATAGAAAAAATTGTGGATATATTAAAGACTGGTACTGGGTAAATATTACTAAATCTGGAACCAGCAACTTTAGATCAAATCCAATAATTGTGTGTCCATGAGTAAGACTTATAATCTCCCTGATCCTAATTAACTCAGCTATAAAATAAGAGAGACTAAAAAACGACAACAACAACAAATGTTGATCTTTCAAGATGGAACTTCCCACGAGTTGAAAACTCTTAATAAATAGCTAGAAACTTGAGGTTCCAAAAGCAGATGGCCAAGCTGGTAGTGTCTAGGAAGTGACAGCTCCTTGGTT
This sequence comes from Orycteropus afer afer, assembly GCF_000298275.1. Taxonomy (NCBI): domain Eukaryota; kingdom Metazoa; phylum Chordata; class Mammalia; order Tubulidentata; family Orycteropodidae; genus Orycteropus; species Orycteropus afer. Next base: position 9,517,015 of record NW_006921700.1, on the reverse strand, counting down.
ACCCAATTACCCAGCCTTGCAAAGAAAAATAGGAAGTACTCAACTGTTTCCAATTATAATATCCACTGTGCTGGGGAAAGACAAAGTCAAATGTGTTAAAGGCCTAATGAGGTGTGTGGGCACAACCTCCCTCTGCAGTTTACAGCTTTTTCACACTGTTAGTTCTTGCTACCCAATCAGCAGGCATGGGGGAGGGGCCCAGGGAAAAGAGTAGTTGTTTTCTGGCCCAAGACGATGACATAAAAGGGAACATACCAATTCCTTGATTTTATTGTTTCCACACAAACCTGACAGAGAATTCTTTATTTTTTTTTTCCCCATTAGCATCAACCACCTAATAGGATCAATGCCAGGCATGTTGGAAGTAGAATCTAACGCATTCTCTAGAGGACTTAACAGTATGGCCAAGCTTCAGGAAATCTGGATGAATCCCATACAGAATTATCATTGTTGCTTTTGTTAAGGCTAGAAGTGTACACATCAGAATGTGGCTGGTATTTCTGCAATGAGGCTTAAGGTCTACCTTGTTTCTGCTATTCACATGGTGAGAATCATCTAAATTTGATCCAAATTTATTTATGTATAAAATATGTGAATAAATTCCTGCTTATTGAACCCAATGGGATTATGAGAATTGATTGTGATAAAAGGGACATTTTCCTACTAAGAATTTGGTTCCAATGTATGAATGATCATAATAATATGATTCTAAAACTCATTTGCAAGGCAATCATTTTTAAAATTCTAAGAGTATAGAATTCTTAGGTTTGAAAGATTATAAAAATATTTGTATCTATTTCCAGACCAATGTCTGTAAATATGTTTTTCTCAAGGCTTTCTCCCCAAATATATATACCATAATCTTCCTTAGTTTCCCAATTTTTCATTTCATATATCTTTTTATAATTAGAAGAACTCATTTTTCCTACAGTCCCACTCTCTTTCATTCTTCTTGTTATGGAATACTTCAATACACTTAATTAGATAGCCTTGATAATTATCTAAAAGATGAAATTAATTTTATATTTTAATTGACAAAATAGTTTGCTATATTTCGCTGAGTTTTAATTAATTTTTATCTGATGTTATAATTAAGGAGCTCTGCTGGCACAGTGCCTAAGGCATTTGACTGCTACACAGAAGGTTGGAGGTTCAAACATGCCAGCCATTCCATGGAAGGAATAAGAGACAATCTCCTGTAAAGATTTACCACCTTGGAAACCCAATGTGGGTTAGCTATGAGTCAGAATCAACTAGATGGCAGTGGGTTTTTTGGTTTGGACATTATAATTATCAGTTTATATTTAGGTTTGCGAGTCAAACTCTAAATCCTCTATAATTTTTATTACTTGCACAATAAGCTATGAAAACTAATGAGGTGGGCCTGTAGTTTAAAAAGTCAGTCTACAAAAGAGAGTATACCACCATCTTTAATTGAATTACATTTCAAAATTAATTTGTTAGAGTATCTATATATGGCAGGAAATGATTTTCTGTACAAGGAAAAACACATTCACCCAGGATGAAATATATTACTACAGTATTTAAGACCCTTCCTCATTTGACTTTTAAATATTTTTCATCTATTTAATCTAATTATAGTTTGTCCCAAGTCTCTAAACAGGCCAAGAGTTTCAATCTGAGCTATAAAATTGCTTTTTGTTTTTTCTATTTAAGTGAATATACCCACAATTAGTCATACCATATCTTCACTTGGTATCACAACTGTTAGCTTTTAATAGATAATGTTACCCAACGTGATAGGGAGGAAATAAATTGGCATTTCAAATTATTTCAATGTCCTTCCAACTCTAAAGGGACAGCACCAAACCATCAATCTAGAACATATCAATTCACATTTAACTATTAAATGAATATTCTTCTTATTATATGTTATTTACACTGGGCTAGATGCTGAGCAAATAATCCAAGAAGCTGGATTATATGAAGATAAACACAGCATCAGGATTGAAAGAAGACTTATTAGCAACCTGTAATATGCAGATGATACAACTTTGCTTGCTGAAAGTGAAGACTTGGAGCACTTACTGATGAAGATCAAAGACTACAGTCTTCAGTATGAATTACACCTCAACAGAAGAAACAAAAGTTCTCACAACTGGACCAACAAGAAACATCACAATAAATGGATAAAAGATTGAAGTTGTCAGGGATTTCATTTTACTTGGATACACAAACAACACCCATGTAAGCAACAATCAAGAAATTACATATCATATTAGACTGGACAAATCTGTTGCAAGAGATCTCTTTAAAGTACTAAATAACAAACATTTCTCTTTGAAGACTAAAGTGCTCCTAATCCAACCCATGGTGTTTTCAATACTCTCATCATCTCATATGTGTGTGAAAGATGGACAATGAATAAGTAAGACCAAAGAACAGCTGATGCCTGTGGGAGCTCTGGTGGTATAGTGCCTAAGGCTTTTGACCACTAACCAGAAGGCTGGTGATTCAAACCCACCAGCCACACCTCAAAAGGAAGATTGGGCAATTTACTTCCATAGAGATACCTCCTCGGAAACCCAAGAAAGGTTTCACTATGAGTTGAATTGACTTGACTGCAGAGAATTTGGTTTGGTTTTTTGGTTTGAATTGTGGTGTTCATGAAGAGTACTGAAAATACCCCCAACTGACAGAAGAATGAGCAAATCTGTCCTGGAGCAGTGTAGCCACAATGCTCCTTGGAAGTAATAATAGCCAGATTTCATCTCATGTACTTTGGTCATGTGGTCAGAAGAGACTATTCCCTGGAAGATATCATGTTTGGTTAAGGAGAGGGTCAGAAAAAAAGGAGAAGACCTCAATGAGACGTATTGACACAATGGTTGCAATAATGGGCTCAAGCAAGCAAGGACTGTTAGGATGGCCCAGGATCAGCCAGTGTTTTGTTCTGTTGTATATAAGGTCTCTGAGAATCAAAGCCAACTCGACAGCACCTAACAATAACAGATGCAAAAATTGATGCAATAAAATTATGAAGCTTACTCCATGTTCTCCAAAACACTGTCAATACACTCTTAGTTTTATGTAAAGGAGACAAACTTCTGTAGTGAGTCAAAAAGTGATCAAGTTTCTTTTGATACAAGGAAATAATCTTTAATTTTGCTTTCACCCTTTCAGACCAAAAGCCATCACATGACTACATTGTAAAAGAACCATGACTTTCATCTTTGGCTATCTCTTTCTCTACACTCCATGCCATGGCACTCTATCCCAATAAATCAACATATCAGTCGATGCCAATTTGCAATAAATAAAACCTATTTGCAGTCCTGGAAACAAATATCTCTAAGATGTGTCACTTAGTTTATGAAATGTTTCAGGGCAGGACAGAGTTTGAAAATTCAAAAATTTCAGGGAAAGAATCCCTGGAAAGATAGCTTTCAATTAATGAAAAATCTAGAAAGGGAATTAATAGTCAATATTTTTGTTTTATTTTGTTTTGTTTAAATTTAGGGCAAGGAATAATTGTAACACAAAATTCTAGTCAATCCTGTCAGCAGATGATCTCCTATGTGGTATTATTGAAGAAGCTTCTGGAGGCCTGATGTAAAAATTAACCTTCCTGCAGCTTTCATGATCTTGAAAGTCCATTTGGGAATTTTATTGCTTAAGTATTTAAATACTAAAACTGATCATGAAAAGTATTAGCTCTTTATGTTGTTATGGAGAATCTTCAATGTTTTAGCATTTGAAATTCTGTGATTGTATTGTTTGTATTTTAGTAGAAACAAAGAATGAGGCGTGATGATTCAGTGGCAGAATTCTCAGTTCTCATGCAAAAGACGAGGATTTGATTCCCAGCCAATGTACCATGCATCAACCAAGACTTGTGTATTGTTACGCTGCTGAACAGGTTTCAGTGGAACTTCCACGGTTGTTTCTGACCTCAAAACAACTAAGACAGACTAGGGAAAATGCTTGGCTATCTACTTCTGGAAATCAGTTAATGAAATTCTTATGAATCACAGTGGTCCAATCTGCAGCTTATCATAGGGATGATGTAGTACTCTTGGTAGCATTTGGTTACCATTAGTCAGGGACCAACTTGATAGCAACTAACAACAACAACAACAACAACAAAAGAGTATCTGAGATCCTATTTTGATTGTGTGAATTGACCATTAGGACTCTGGGTACACAAGATACGTATATGAACAAGGTATAGAAGGGACACTAAATATCCAAGAAACAAGAGGTTTCCAACAGGGAGGCAAACTAGTCTGTCTGTTTGTCCTACCGCGGTGACGTGTTGATGTGAGTTTTGAGGCTGAGCCACTGGTGTTTCTAAACCAGCGGGATGCACATGGTGCACAGGTATCAGCCCAGCTTACAGACTGAGACAGACTAGGAAGAAGGAGGAGGCCGTCCACTTCTCAAATAAATGGCCAGGGAAAACCTTATGAATAGCAAAGAAACACTGTTTGATACATTACCGCGCAACTTTATGAATAGTCCGGTTAGGTTAGAAGGCTGTCAAAATAGGACTTGGAAAGAGCTGCATCATCTGAGTAAACCCATCCTTACTCATATGGATAAGGTAAAGCTTTTGAGACCTCCATTTGCTAATGTGGCACCACTCAAATTGAAGAGAAACAGCTGCAGATATTTATTAATCATCGGAACACGGAATGTA
>NW_006921700.1:9454961-9509628 GCF_000298275.1 Orycteropus afer afer | reverse complement strand
ATTGCCCAACCTTCCTTCCGAGGAGTGGCTGGTGGGTTTGAACCGCCGGCCTTCTGGTTAGCAGTCAAGTGCTTTAGCCACTATGCTACCAGAGCTCCTTCACATTGTACTTAGGGCCATCCTTTTCTCAGTGCACAGAGTAGTCCAAGTATGAGAAATCCCAGGAGTAAATCTGTAGTACGTTAGAAGAAGTAAGATAGTTAGCTATCAAATTATGATACTGATTTCAAAGATCTGCTTAATGACCAATCAAACCCAAGATCATTCAAAAATCTCAGGAGAAAATGTTTCGGACAGGTACTATTGTTAATTTTGGAGCTGGCAGATTGGGTACTCAATGAATAGGAAAACACAAACTTCAAATTATAAAATGTCTCCAGCTTATTCCCTTAGAATAAGGTGTTGCTCCTTAACCCTCATCACCAGGCTTGTTTCTGACCTCAATTTAATTTAGCAGTGAGAATGATTCTCCTGATCCCTGAAGAATTACCTTGAACTCTACCAGACCTTACTGTCTTCCCTTAAATCAGCTTTACTTCCACTGACATATTAGACATCTATCAACTGTGAACTTGAGCTCATCTCTTCTTCTTCACAGATAGAGTTCTGACCTGTCCTCTACCTCCACTTTATTCCTGATCAACTGATTGAGAACAGAACAGAGCAATTATATGGCATTTATACCCTTTTTTAATAAGAAAAATAATTCCAATCATTTCAATTGTCAGCTGCTCTCTCTCTCTCTCTTCCTTTGCCCCTCCCCCTTTCTCTTTATCTCTCTTCCTAATATCCATCACTCTATATTTATTTGTTGGAACAGAGCAATGAGGTCATTTATTAAGCATGGAATGGTGACTAGTGCTATAATCAGCTTTAGTAACTATTGCAGAATTCTTCTGCAATAATTTTTTAAAGTCTAGACAAATAAGATGAAGAGAAATGCCCAGAGCAGGTGTGTGCTTAACAATGACTTATTAATCTAATGATGCAGTGTCTATGAGTTCCTCAATGGACAGGGTGATTTCACCCACGAGTAGGATTATAAAATTGCTATCATTCTGTCATGAATAATTGATAATCATTCTGTTTGGGGAAAAAAAATAAGATGTGATAAATGATACAATATATGTGACAAAGAAGGATCTTATAGTTTATTTTACTGGCTATTATTTCACCATTTGTGAAGATGCCATAGGTACAGCCATCCAATCTCTGCATGAGTGTGTAAACTGCATGACAAGTAAAAGTTTATAATTAAATGATTTAACCCTGAGTATGAAATCGTCTCTTTTGGCTTTGCAGAAAAGCCTATATCTAAGAGAATGCTCTTGTTGGAACTGTGTAGTTATAATAGTTTGTTTCTGTCCTTCTCCATGTCCGTTTCAGCTTTCTTCTCACAGATGATAGCTCACATACTCCAACAGCCCACTCACCTGTGTCACTATCAGTCCAACCAAGACTCTTAAAGAGTTACATCCGGGTACAGATTACCCAATAAGAAATGTAAGCCTATGCTTAAGACATCAACAAATAGGGACATGAGTTGTCCAAAGCAAAGACCCATAGATTCCAAGGAGACAGGACACAAGGAAAAGAGAATGCCACAGTGGAAGGGAATTGGCAGGACACTAAATGAATTTATACCATTTTATAAACTTTGTATATGATTACAATCATATTTTCCTTTTCATTTTGGAGTGACCAGTTCTAATCTCACATTCATGTCTCTCTTGTATGTCACCTAAGAATGTGCCAGTGGTACTATAATCATATCAAGTGTGATCTTTCTGGTCCTGTGCAAAGAGAACCAAAATGGGTCTTCAGATTGAGCATACCCTTATATGTTCATCGTGCTCTTTGCAATCACTTCTACCCCCATCAGGTATCAGCAGTAGTCCAACGAAATATGATGCAGCATCAAAGGATAGAAAATGAGTGTGCAGGTTTAGAGGTATTATTTCAAGACAAAAAACACTCATGGAGATCTGTTGAAGGCCCACCAACAAACATTGTACACCAAATGAATGCAATTATTTCACACTGCCTTGTAAGTACTATTTTTTTTGTCTATCTCAGACTTGAAGAACAAAATTATGTTCCAAATCATTGTTTTTTCACTTACTACTTTTCAAATATAATTCTTTGTGTTAATGTCCAATATATGCTTTGTTTTATAAATTTTACCTTTTTATACATTTTTTTATTTTTTATTATTCAAATTAATTTGCTATAGTAGAACCAAATTTTAAAAGTGCCATAATTTTATATCCAAATAAAATGAAACAGCAATAACTAGGTGGAGCATAAAAAAAATGAAACCTCACAAAAGACAAAAAGAAGTGTCATGCAGTGAATTACTTTATTGGCCCTTCTAGCCATACTCTTTGTAACTCCCACCAAATGACTGGGTGGGACTATGAAAATGTGAGGTACTTGTGCTCTATGGAGGGAACTTGATAACTTGCTAATAATGTAAATAAGATGCATGGTACCCTTGTGGGGTGGGACCATGCAAATAAGGTGTATGGAATCCTAGCTTGGGAATTGATCAGTTTTGGCATCCTGCTATGATTAAAATGAGCCATCCTATTGGTGGAATGTGTTGGGGAAGGGAGGACAGGGAATCTCACTACCATCCAGAAAGAAGAGCCAGAGAAGAAAGATAGAAAGAAAGGAATGAGGGAGGGATGAAGAAAGGAAAGAAAGAAAGAAACAAAGAGTGAGCCAGCAATGGAGTTTTCCTTTGACTTTAGATCCGTGTACTGAACCTCCTTGATCCAGGATACAGGGAGCTGTGACATCAGAGACAGTGAGAGATGATGGGAAACAGTGTCAGAGAATTGGTGGCAGCAGAGGCAGCAAAATCAAAAGACTGGCACAGGACTGAGCAATGGGCTTCCCAGCACACAGAGCAAGAAAGCTGAGTGCCTTCAAGCAGGAGGCTTGCTATTGGAGGAGGGTGCCTCTCTGGGCACCTATTGTCAGAGCTAAAAGGGCTTTATAACATTTTCCCAAGCATGACAGAGGCCATGGGACCACAGGGACTTGAGGCCAAGGCCAGAGAGAGGGCTGCCTGCCACAGCTGAAAAGAGGTTATCCTGATCAAAGAACTGTATCCTGGGTCATTTCTGATCCTGAATTTTACTGTTACTTCCCTAATAAACTCATAACCATGTGTATTGTCTATGAGTGCTGTGTGGCCATTGCAATGAGTTATTGAATCCAATAGAAAAGTAAAGAGTGCCATGGAAGGGCTGGTTGGTGTCAGAACTGGTAAAAAGTTTGGAGGGTGGATGCATGTCTGACCTCTATTTCATAGGAATGCACCTTGGACTGTTGATCATGATCCTCCTCTAGTCTTAAGTAGTTAGAGGTGGTCAGATGCCACCCCCTTCACCGTTGTTACAAAAAGGCTTTGTGAATCTCTAAAGATAATAATTCCAAAATGAACTACCTTTAGAAAATGTAATGAATCAGAAGAGACTTTTTCAATTGAGTTCAAGTCTAATGGGTACAAATCATTGTACTATTACTGATAGTGCTAAAATTATCAATAGCAATATGAATATAACAAAGTTTCTTTCAAATTCTGTGTCCATTCTTTGCTGAGGAAAATAATAATAAAAGGTGAAACTATTTTAGAATCTGAAATTTTTGCATCTGTTGTTGTTATGTGCCATCATCATATGGATCTTGGGTGAAAGCAAAGAATGCTAGAAAGATTTTTACCTGTGTTTCACTGACTATGCAAAGGCATTCGACTGTGTGGATTATAATAAATTAGGAATAGCATCATGAAAAACAAGAATTTCAGAATACTTAATTGTGCTAATGAGTAACCTGTACATAGATAGTTGCTCAAACAGACATGGGATTACTATATGATTTAAAATCAGGAAAGGTGTGCATCAGGGTTGTATCCTTTCACCATACTTATTCAATCTGTATGCTGAGCAGATAAGCAGAAAACCTGGAATATATAAAGAAAAATGTGGCCTCAGGATTGAAGGAAGCCTCATTAACAACCTGGGATGTGCAAATGACACAACCTTATTTGCTCAAAGTGAAGAAGACTTGAAGCACTTATTGATGAAGATCAAAGACTACAGCCTTCAGTATGAATTTCTTCAACAAAATGAAAACAAAAATCCTCACAAATTGACCAATAAGCAATATCATGATCAATGGAATAAAGATTAATGTTGTCAAGGATTTCATTTGATTTGGAACCACAATCAACACCCATGGATGCAGCAGCCAAGAGATCAAATGATATATTGCATTGGGCACACTTTCTGCAAAAGACTTCTTTAAAGTGTCAAAGAGCAAAGATGTCATTTTGAAGACTAAGGTGTGCCTGAACAAAGCCATGACATTCTCAATAGCTTCATATGCATGTAAAAGTTAGACAATGAATGAGGAAGTCCAAGGAAGAATTGATGCATTTGAATTGTGGTGTTGGCAAGGAGCTCTAAAGGCATAGTATCTAAGGCATTTGACCATTAACCAGAAAGTTAGTGGTTCAAATCCACCAGCCTCTCCACAGATGAAAGATTGGACAATCTACTTCAGTAAATATTTACAACCTCAGAAACCCAATGGGTATCACTATGAGTCAAAATCAACTTAGTAGCAGTGAGTTTGGTTTGATTTTTTGGTTAGCAAATAATAGAACATGCCAATGAATGCTAGAAGAACAAACTCTGTCTTGGAAGAAGTACAGCTAGAATGCTCCTTAGAAGTGATAATGTCAGGGCTTCATCTCTCATACATTTTGACCGTTTCTCTGCTGCTGTCTCTTGCCATCTCAGCAAAGTGTTACAGTTCTCTCTCTGTCTCCTGGGTTGAAGAGGTTCAGCACAGAGATCTCAGGTCTAAAGATGTGCCCCACTCCTGGTTCTTCTTTCTTGATGGTAGTGAGATCCCTTTTCCCCTATGTTGTTGTTGTTGTTGTGTGCCGTCGAGTAGGACCTGACTCATAGCGACCCCTCCTTGGGTTTCCGAGGCAGTATCACTACAGAAGTAGATTGCCCCATCTTCCTTCCGAGGAGTGGCTGATGGGTTTGAATCGCCAGCCTTCTGGTTAGCAGTCAAGTGCCTTAGCCACTATGCTACCAGAGCTCCTTTTTCCCCTATAGGATGGCTCATTTTAAGTCTAAACATATCTACCACCATTGAGTCCATTCCAACTCTTAGCCACCCCTATAAGGTTTCCAAGACTGTAGATCTTTATGGAAACAGATTGCCTCATCTTTCTTCTGTGTAGTGGCTGGTGGGTTCAAACCACTGACTTTTTAGTTCACAGTACCTTAACCACTGTACCACCAGAGCTCCTTGTTTTAAGCCTAGAAGATAGCAAAACTGACCAGTCCTCATGTGTAGGGTTCCATACAACTTGCTTGTATAGTCCCACCCTTAAAAGAGTGTCATATACCTTATCTACATTATTGGTAAGCTATCTAATCCCCTTGGTAGGCCTCAAGAACCTCATATTTGCATAGTTTCAGTCAGTCATCTGGAGGGAGTCGCAAAGATCATAGCAAGAAGAGCCATATTAAGTAATTTACTGCACCACAGGGACCAAGGCTCATGGCAGCCTGTAACAGTAATATTTCTAGTTTTTGTGGCAGATGGTAAAGAGAGCATGCCAACTCACACACTGGCTCTTAAAACTTCTGCTCAAACTAACACATGTCACATTCACTTGGCCAAAATAAATCATAGGGTAGAGTTAATATCAAAATGATGAGGAATAAAAATTCCTTAAAAAGGAAGAGCTAATAATAATAATACAATCTACCACAACTCCCAAGTGGAAATGTTGAGTGGGAATCTTGATAAATGAGTCTAGTATGTAGAGGAGAGGTCTAGGATGGAGATAGAAGTTTGATAGTCATCAGTTTTGGTTCATATTTAAAACATAAGATTGAATGAGATCACTAAGAGAATGAGTGTAAATAGAAAAGGGAAAAGTTCCAAAGACTGATCCCTAAGGCCTGAGACATTGCAATCTTTAAAGGTTAAAGAGGTGAGGAGGAAGCAGCAAAGGAGTTGAGATGAAGAGTGAAGTGTGTGTATTAGAAAGCCAGACGAAGGAAGTGCTTGCCAGATGGCAATTCAGATGTCACTGAGGGTTGATCATTGGATATAACAATACAGTTATCATGGATGGACTTGCTAAGAAAGACAAATTGGAGAATGAAGAGTGAAATCTTCAAAGCAATTAGTTCAATGGAAAGTGGAAGAAGGATTATGGGAAGGAACTAGAGATAGACCATTTTAACTTTTTGAAACTTTGTGCTGCAAAGGAAAGAAAAATGTGGCAGTAGCTGGACAGAAAAATAAGTTCAAAAGTTTATTTTTTTGAAAGATGAAAAATAAACAACAGATATGTGTGCTGATAAACATGATTAGCTAAAGATGGGAAAAATGATACAAAAGAGAATGCACAGAGCTGTGGAACTCATGTTCTCATTAAAAGCAGGAAAGCACATCCATAGAGATAAGAAAGAAGACAGAGCATATGGGCATAGACCAAGGAGTGTGTAAGTGTTGTGGTTATGGCCATGGTCCCCAGATGCTCCTTGCATTTAATCCTGATACTAGTGTCAAGTTCTGTTTTCTCTGAACTGTGTTTTAGACATCTCTCTCCAGGTCCTCCCTACATCTGATATCAGATCTTTGACTCTATATGCCCTACGTATGGGAAAGAAACCTCTAAGCCAACTTCAACTCATAGCATATTAGGATCATCTAAAGAGACCTCCCTGCTGAAACAAGTTAATTAGAAAGAGATGAGGTATCAAATGTCATCTTCTAGTGTAATGTATCTGTGTGCCTGCATTATAGTCCAGTGCACAGCATTCCTAGGTAGTGTTTCTACCCTCTCCATTCACCTACTTACTCAAATGAGAAAGGAAAATAAAGAGAAGATTGACTAAATGAGTTGCTGTGAATATTAAACCAGGTTATACACATAAAGAACTTATGTGAATGACCCACTGAAAGTGTAGAAAAACTCTTTAATATTACCAAACTCGCTGCCATCATAGTGACCTTCATTGGGTTTCCAAGGCTGTAAATCTTTATGGAAGCAGACCGTCCTATCTTTCTTCCACAGAGTGGTTGGTAGTTTCTACCTACTGACCTTTTGGTGAGCAGCCAAATACCTTGATCACTACACCACCAGAGCTTCTGTGAATATTAAATCAAGTGGTACACATAAAGAATATATGTGCATTACCCATTGAAAGTGTGGAAAAAACACTTTACTATTTTTACTCTAATAATAATAGTTAAGGAGTGATGAGTAATCAGGTGGGATATATCTGATGGTAAATACCACCTAAATATATCATCATCTGTTAACATGCCTCAAGACTTGGAGATCGGTCCTGAACTGTTTTATTGAATAAAATTTTAGAAAGACGCTACATTAAATTTAGAAATGGAACAAAACTAGAAAATATACTTAACATATTAAACAACACCATTAATTTTCAAATTGTTCTCAAAAGACTGAATGAAACAAAACAAATAAGTGTACATTTAAGAAGATTAGCTGACATTTTTAAATTACAATTAATGTTGGAAATATGTCATTGTGTGCAACAGTAGAAAAGCAATAAAATCTTTGGTAGACGTATACAGTCTGTTTTATTATTTATTAGTTGGGCATGCAAGTGTAAGAAGAATCATTTGTTATTGTTGTTGGTAGGTGCCATCCAGTCACTTCTGACTCATAGGAACACCACGTTCAACAGAATAAAACACTGCCCCCTCTTGCACCACCCTCACAATCTTTGCAATATTTGAAGCCATTGTTTCAACCACTATACCAATCCATGTTGTTGAGGGTCTTCCTCTTTTTCATAGCCTTCTGCTTCACCAAGCATAACGTCCTTCTCTAGGGACTTGGCCCTTCTGATAACAAGTCCATCTGCACTTCTAAGGAGCATTTTGGATTTCCTTCTTCCAAGACAGATTTGTTCATTCTTCTTGCAGTCCATGGTATATTCAATATTCTTTACCAACATAATTCAAATATATCTATTCTTCTTTGATGTTCCATATTCATTGTTCAATTTTCTCATGCATATGAGGCAACAGTAAATACCGTGTCTTGGGTCAGGTGCACCTTAGTCCTCAAAGTAACATCTTTACTTTTTAACACTTTAAAGAGATTGATTGCAATAGATTTGCAGAATGCAATATGCTGTTTGATTTTTTGACTGCTTCTTCCATGGGTATTGATTGTGGATCCAAGTAAAATGAAATCCTTGACAACTTTAATCTTTTCTCCATTCATCATGATGTTGCTTATTGTGAGGATTTTTGCTTTCTTTATATTGAAGTGTAATCCATACTGAACACTATAGTCTTGGATCTTCATCAGAAAGGGCTTCAAATCTTTTTCATTTTCCACAAAGTTATGTTATCTTCATGTCAAAGGTTATTACTTAGTCTTTTTCCAAATCTGATACCTTCCTCAATTTCTAGAGGTTCCTTATACAAGAGCTAACATCACTTCTTCTCACCAAAAATAATGATTAAGATATATTATTTATATAATTATAATATATATTATAATTATATTTTAACTACTATATAATGAATAGTAACATTATTAATGACATTACTATAGCTATACCTGGGAGCTCCGGTAGCATAGTGCCTAAGGCACTTGACTGCTAACCAGAAGGCTGGCAGTTCAAACCCACCAGCCACTCCTCGGAAGGAAGGTTGGGCAATCCTACTTCTGTAGTGATACTGCCTCAGAAACCCAAGGAGGTGTCGCTATGAGTCGGGGCCGACTCGACGGCATATAACAACACAACAACAACAACAACATACCTGTCATGATATGTTCAGCTTTAAGTAAGAGAAAACCCCACTAATTAGCTGAAACACATAAGACATATGCTAGCAAACCTCAGAGATATTGCAGGTTCAATTTCATACAACTACAATAAAGCAATATCACTATAAAATGAGTCACACGAATTTTTAACTTCCCAGTGCATATAAAAATTATGTTTATACTGTAGTACATTAAGTGTTCATTAAGAAAAAGTTCAAAATATTGTAGAATTACCAAAATCTGAGACATGAAATGAGCACATACTGTTGGAAAAAAATGGTGCTGACAGAGTTGCTCGACACAGAGGTACTGCAAATTTTCAATCGTAAAAAACACAATGTCTGTGAAGCAAAATAAAACCACGTATGCCTATATCTTTTTCACTGAACCAGAACTTCAGGAGCAGGGCTCCCAGGGATGGTTCTATATGCCAGTGGTGTCCTCAAAGACACGCATCCCTCTATGTTCCTGTGTATCAATACTGGAGGGTGGTTTTAATACTGTAAACTACAAGACACATGACATATCTCCAGCTATTACAACCCCAACCCAGGCAGGAAGAATGGGAAGGGCCAAGGAAGAAGAAACATGCCAGCCTAGCCCAGCCTCTTTAAAGAGCTTGTCCAAGAGCCCAGTGGCTTTCCTTGCATTGGCCAGTCTACTCCTAGCTAAAGAATGGCAGAGAGTAGGGAAAACTGTGAAGCCTGTTGAGTCAGTCAAATAATGAGGGCTGCAGTATTAGGAGGTTTTAAGTGCTTTATATACATCAACTCATTTAATCCTTTGAATAATCCCATTTCACAGATGAGGCAACTTGATTTACAATGAGGTTTAGGTTCCTTGTCAAAAGCCACCCTCAGAACAACAGCTAGCAGATGAAATGTCTTTGTATGAATTAGATAGTGTCCCTAACTTAACAGGTCTACCTTTACTTTTGCTGGTTCAATCCTGCATCCAGCAAGATTCATGTCTCATTGATTAGAGTCCTGCTAAACTTCAGCCCCTGCTTCCACTCTTGGTCTGGGAGCCTTTGTACACAGCACACCTGAGCAACTTTGCATGGGGGCCTGAGTGACCAGTGGAATCAAAATTTACATAAACGTTCAGATACCGTAACCCAACCACTTAACTAACATATTTCACCTATCATTTTTAAGTTGTTAATAAAAAAAAGGAATGGAAGCACACTTCCTGGTGTTGTTCTTTGGCCCAAGAAAACAGGGAAAAAATGTTTTTAAGCTTCTGCTGTACCCTAGTATGGTTAGCAATATGCAGTGATTACAGTATTACAGTATTAATCCAATAATTTAATAAATAAAAATATTAACACAGTTTTAATACATGCTCCCCTGGGGCAGAGTCTGGAAGTCCGAGGTTGAACAGTTGGGTCTAAAACTTCTCTCCAAAATAATGTATAGGATCTGTGTCTTTGTGAGCAGATTGTATTGACATGAGGGTTGTCTTCTTTTTAATATGGTAATGGACTCTATCGCCTCAGAAGTAAACATGACTGTTGTGGTGGTTATGTTTGTGTGTCAACTTGGCTGGGCCTGGTTGAGTGGCTGGGCAGCTGGAGCTAGTTATTGCCCATGACAAGACTGGCAATCAGCTCCATGGTGGGATCTACCACAAGCAGCTTTGAGAATGGTCTCTATCTTATGGCACCTTGAACCCTGCATACAACTGTGTAGTTGTTCAGCAGCCTGTCATGCTTTGCCGACCTGGGGACTTACAATGGACTTGATTAATGACCTGCTGGGTGGTTTGGTAACATCGAGACTATGCCTTTTTACTTGTCAACCTTGGACTTGGTGGCCTCAGCAGCCAGCAGCTGTCTGAGTGAAGAAAAGCCTCTAGCTTCAGTGGACTGGGAGCTGGAGGCAGAGCTGAAGCCCAAGGCTGAGGGGCTTTCATCCAGCCCCTAAAGACTGGCACTTTGAACTTGGACTTTAAGCCTCCAAACTGTAAGAGAATAACTCCTGTTCAGTAAGGTCATCCCATTTGTGGTATATTCTTGTCAGAGTGGCACTAGGTAACCAAAACAATTGTCTTTGGAAGCAATGATGGGAAACTTCTGGGAGAATATGAGCAAAGCCTTATGAACGCACACTAGAGCTGTATCCCAATGTCATGGTTTGTTACCTGAAAGACAATCACAGAAACAGGGCTGAGTTTAATATTTAAGTCAATATGGAACTGAAGAAAAGAAGACAAAGCAGAGCTTTGGTTGGGAGTGGGCAGAGCCCATACTGAGAACCAGAAATGACCAAAAAAAAAATAAATAAATAAAAACTAGACCGCCCAAGAACTCAAAATAAATTTTGAGAAAACATTACACTCTTGCAGAACTTGGAATAGGGAGATCAATCCATTACATAAGTGCATAAAGACATTTCAAAAGAGAGACCACAGAGCTGACATCTGGATATTTTAGGTATAACAATAATGTATGTGCCAGGTTTACCTTGAGCATTGACCCACTGTCATAGTACTTAAAAGTGCTTTATAGATAGAAAGCTATATAGGTGTTGATTGTTATTGCTGTTTTCATTACTCTCTTTATTGTGATTATTCTGCAAGTATTTAGCTGAGAGCCTTGCATATTGTAAATTCTGAGTAATTATTGACTGGCTGACTGAATGGTGCCAGAAAAAGAGAAACTGACTTATTTACTTTCTCTAAACCCTGCACTGCCAGTCCCTGGAGGAGGGACACAATTGACAGGATAGGCAATTCTCAGGAGACAAAACTTGCTGAAGGGACACTCAGTAGACAGCACAAAAGGAGGTCTGCTGAGCTGCTGGAAGGAGCTTACTCGGTCTGTTTACAAGAGCATGCATCCTGATTGTAATAAGTCAGCTTGGAGGGCTAGACAGGCTCTTTAATCTCAGAAATGACACTGTGAACTCCAGTTCACCTGCTCGATTTATTTACATTGCTTTTGCCCGCTAACAAATCCAACTCTCTATAAGATTAATCAACATTTATCAGCCAGCGGCGGGAGCATCATTTCATAATGTAAGTAAAATAGAGAGGGAGTGAAATGGAATAGAGAGAGAATAAAACTCCCATTACTCTGTGGCTATTTTATTCTCTATGTATTTTATTCACATAATGAATGATGTACTTCTGGCTTTAACAGCATAGCAGCCCTGGGTTCTGTTGCCTAATGTGTCCCTGCTAGGGGCTATGCAATTTCATAGCATATACCCCACAGAATGTGCAGGAAGATGGTCAAGTCCACTTTGGGGATTTAGGGTTGCCCAAATAAACTAAAAGTAGATCAACCACCAAGTTGTCAAATAGGTTCTCTCTAAGCTACAAAATGATTTCACTACGTGATGTGTCATTGACCTTTACACATTCATTCATTCAACAATTATTCAGCACCAAGTAGGTATCACAAAGTACCTGCCATCTTGCAATTGTCATTCTAATAGAGATTTCAGACAACAAATAAATGTTTAATAAAATGTCAGATAGTAATAAGTGCTAAGATGAAAAAATAATACAGCCTGCAGGGACAGAAACAAAAAGGGCTACTTTGTATAGGGTAGCCAAGAAGCCCACTCTGAGCTCATATTGAAACACAAATGTGAATTAATTGAAAAATCAGGCATTTGATTATCTGAGTAAAAAGCATTCCAGGTAAGAGGAAAAACAAGGAACAATTGAACGACACCTGGGAGGCCAGTGTTGCTGGAGAGAAGGGAGCCAGGGGAAAAATGATATGAAAACATGTGAGAGGTAGCACTGGCCTATGTCTTATAATGTCTATTAAACAAAAGAAGGAATTTGAAAGTGATAAGAATTAGGTGCAGATTTTAAACATAATATACTTATTTTGTTCTTGATTATATGTCTTGAGGACAGAAAATTTGGACTGAAATTCTTTATTTTAAAAAAATGAAGCACTTAGACTTCCAGTAAGGTGGAGGAATAGGCAGACAAGCAACACAGACCCTCTTCAACAAAGAAAAGAAAAACCAATTGACAGAGATCCCGAAGATAATCCTGGAGCCCTGAGCTTTGAAAGGAACTATATAGAAGTGAATTAGACACCAACTGGTGGAAAATCCTGAATGAAAACAGTAAGTACAGGATGGCCAGAGCTGCAGACTGTCAGCTACTCTGACAGGACCAACAGCCTGAATATTTCCAAGTGGTGTTGGGACCTGAGAATTGACCTAAAGATCAGCCCTGGTCACCAAAGGCTGCAGGAACTACTGTGCTGGTAGCCTATGACTAGGAAGGGAAACAGCAAGGAGGGAGAGACAACCTCAGCTGTGACATTCTGCTGTCCAGAGAGTGCAGCCATTTTGATTGTTTACATGTGGCAGGCATTTTGGATATTTAAAGTGACCAAGGGCACAGCCATTTTGAATGTTTACAAATGGTGGCTATTTTAGATATTTAAAGTAACCGAGGGCATAGCCGTTTTGAATCTTTACAAGTGACAACTATTTTGGACTTTAAAGTAATAGCATTCTCATTCAGATTCCAGGGACTTAAGATTAGGCTCTGTTTGCAAGGTCACCAGCAACATATGAGAGGCTGACAACAGGAAAGGAGACAGGTGGTGAGTATATAACTGCTGTCAACTAGCGAATAGAGGAGCACAGTACCCTGCTTGCATAGATAACATACAAAGAAAACAAAACTTGTGAGCAAGGCATTTTAACATACAATCACCAATTAAATATAAACACAAAAATGTCACAATGCCTGAGAGATAACAGAGCATCACCATCCACCCAAAGAAGCAAGACAAAGCAGGAGAAACAAGGGACCAGGATATGGACCCAAAACACATCCCTGAGGAAAAGGCAGCATTGGAACTCCCTGATGAGGAATTCAAAAGAATTGTATTTAGGTATCTTCAACAAATTGAGAGACAGATCAAGGAAAACACAGAGAAAACCCTAGAACAATTTCAAAAGACAACACAAGAACAAAATGACAAAACAAATGAAAAATTAGAAATGATACAAAATCTACACACAGAAAGCCAGAAGATTAATACGAAATTTTCAGAAATAGCTAAGACTTTGAATGGGCAAAGGAACAGAATTGAATGGAAGACAGAATTAGTGAAATTGAAGCCAAATACCTGAATACTTCTATGGAAAGGGATCGATCAGAAAAAGGATCAAAACAAAATGAAGAAAGCCTAAGGTTCATGTGGGATACCATCAGAAGGAATAACCTACATGTCATTGGAATTCCAGAAAAGAAAGAGAAAAATGAAACCACTGAGAAAATTGTCCAAGATTTGTTGGAGGAGAACTTCCCTGATATGATGAAAGATGAGAATATATTCATTCAGGAAGTCCAATGAACACCAAACAGGATAGACCCCAAAAGAAAAACACCAAGACATATTATCATCAAATCACCAAAACCAAAGACAAAGAAAGAATCATGGGAGCAGCATGGGAAAAATTAAAAGTTACCTACAAGGGGCAACCAATAAGATTAAGCTTGGATTTCTCAACAGAAACCATGCAGGTGAGAAGACAATGGGATGGTATATATAAAACCCTGAAAGAGAAAAATTTCCAACCAAGAATTATGTACACAGCACAATTGTCCCTAAAATATGATGGTGAAATGAGGACATTTCCAGATAAACAGAAATTAAGGGAATTTATTAAAAGCAAACCAACCTTACAAGAGATGCTAAAGGGAGCCCTTTGGACAGAGAAGCAACAACAGCCAACTGACCATTAACACACATGATGATATAACCCAGAAACCAACCCAGCTATGGAAGTATCCAAAGTAAAGAAGCCTACAAGATTGTAAACAGGGAACCAGAGACACCAGTTGACAAATGAGGACAATTACAAACCAAAAAGAGGGAAAAAACTGTGTTGTTTCTGAACTTCTAAATGGTAGGGAAGTCAAGACAACTAAAAGATAGAACAGATTGTTCTAAACTTGGGAAGAAAACTATAAATCACAGGATAACCTCAAAGGAAAATGTTAAACCTTCACATAAAAAAGAGGACCAGCATAAATATTCAGAAAATACTAGAACAATAGCAATGAAGGAAGTGATAACATGATTCATAAATAAGCTCAGCATAGATAATTATATGGAACAAAGAAATCGACACCACAAAAAAGAATATAACAAAAATTACAGCAACAAATTCATATTTGCTGATAATTACATATCTGACAAGGGACTTATCCCTAAGATTTATAGCGGAAGAGTGGGTGACAAAGTACAGTACATACACATAATGGAATGCTATGTAGCACTAAAGAATAATGTAAAGTCTACAAAACACCACATAATATGGATGAACTTGGAGGACATGATGCTGAGTGACATAAATCAATCAGAGAAGGACAATATAGTATTAGTTTGTTGATGTGGAGGGTCAAGAAAAGGTTTATATAGAGAGGGAAACTTTCTTTGTTGGTTGCCAGGGTGGGAGGGGTTAGGAGGGAACACTGAAAAAAAAAAAAATGCATTGACCCATGTCACTTTAGTTTTGTGTATTTCACTGTACATAAATTATATTTCAATAAAAAGCATTTTTTAAAAATGAAGCACTTATAACAGCCAAGTTATCAATGCTTTTATGATGATGACAATGATGGTGATGATGATGATGACTATGTTGTCGATAAGGTAAATGATTAGCTGGTCAGTACTGAGTTAGTAAAAACTCACTACTGTCGAGTCAACTCTGACTCATAGCGACCCCTCACTGGGTTTTCAAGGCGATATCGCTACGGAAGTAGATTGCCCTATCTTTCTTCCAAGGAGTGGCTGGTGGATTTCAACTGCAAGCCTTCTGGTTAGCAGTCAAATGCCTTAGGCACGATGCCAAC
Source organism: Orycteropus afer afer (assembly GCF_000298275.1). Lineage (NCBI taxonomy): Eukaryota > Metazoa > Chordata > Mammalia > Tubulidentata > Orycteropodidae > Orycteropus > Orycteropus afer. The sequence goes on along the minus strand of NW_006921700.1, from coordinate 9,493,922 downwards.
CTATATGTTTAGATTTAGTAGAAAATGTCGAGTTTCTCCAAGTGAGTGTACCAGTCTACATTCCCATTGTTCATTTCCATAGGTGTATAGTGATATCTTGTGGTTTTAATTCATGTTTCTCTGTTGACTAATGATTTGAAGTTCTATGTCATATGCTCACTGACCACTTAGATACCCACTTTTTTGAAGTGCCTGAGTCTCTTGCCTAGTTTTCTTCTGAATTGTCTGGTTGACAAAAAGTAGTTTTTATTGGTAAGGAGGTTTTTGTTTTTGTTTTTGTTTTTCCTATGTGTCCCATAATAACTTCGGTTCTTATGATGTCCTTTTTCACTCTAAAAGATTTAGGTATTCCAAATTTTAATCTAGTTTAATTTCATATTTTTCAAATTTATAACTAGGGTTTATTGTGACCTGTTGAGCAATATTTACCTATGCCAGGATCACAACGATATCCTCATTTTTTTTTTTAATTGCTGTGTAGTAGTTTTGCCCATGGAAGCAGCAGTCAAGAAATCAAATGACATATTGTGTTGAGCAAATCTGCTGCAAAAGACCTCTTTAAAATGTTAAAAAGAAAAATGTTACATTGAGGATTAAGGATGCCTGACCTAACCCATGGTATTTTCGATCATTTCATATGCATGTGAAACTTGGACAAGGAACAAGGAAGACCAAACAAGAATTGATGCATTTGAATTATGATGTTGGTAAAGAATATTGAATATATCATTAACTTCCAGAAGAATGAACAAATCTGCCTCAGAAGAAGTACAGCCCAAATGCTCCTTGGAAGTGAGGATGAAGAGACATCATCTCACGTACTTTGGCATGTTATCAGGAGGGAAGAGTTCCTGAAGGACATCTTGCTTGGTAGAGAGGGTCAATGGAAAAAAGGAAGACTTTCACAAGGTAGATTGACACAGTGGCTGCAACAATGGGCTAAACATAGCAATGATTGTGAAGATGGTGAAATACTGGGTAGTGTTTCATTCTATTGTACATGAGATCACTAGGAATCAGAACCAACTCAACTCGAGGGCACCTAACAACAACAACAAACAGGTTTGAAGGTTGTTTGGTCTGCAGTAGCTAGTTTTTTCTTTTGTTTTCTTTCTTTCTTATTCTTTTTGTTACAGAAATCTAATTGAAGGGTGTTTTGTTGCAAGTACATTTTTGAGCAGGCTATTTTTGGACTTTTCATTTTGTTTACTATATTATTTATTCTCACACCAACCAGAGACTGTTAATTACTGAAGCTTTATAATAGCTTGATATCTGGTCTAGTAAGCTCTTTTTCAAGATTGTCCAAACTCTTTTTGTCTCCCTGTTTGTCCATATAAATTTTAGAATCAACAAGTTTAAAAAAAAAAAAAGCTAAAATATCAATTGCAATTGCATTAAATCTATAGGAAGCTTGGAAAGAATAGGTATCTTTATGATATTGAGTCTTCTAATGAATATTTCATTTATATACATCATTTAATTTTCTCTTAAAAATGTTTTATAGATTTATATAGAGAATTATAGAACTTCTTTAATTAGATTTTCTTTTAGTTAATTAATTTTTAGGTGCTACTGTAAAGAGTATTAATTTTTTATTTTTTTTCTACATGCTTATTGCTGTTACATAGAAATATGATTGATTTCTATATATTAGTCTTATATAAAGCACACTTATTAAACTCATTTGTAATAATTTATCTCTATATCCTTTGGGATTTCCCATGTACACTATTATGGCATCTGTGAATAATGACAATTTATTTCTACATTATCTTTATTTTCTTCCTGCCTTTGTACGATGGTTAAATACAACATTGAATAGAAGTGGTAATAATATATTTCTTTGCCTCATCTTCAATATCAGAGGAATTTTTTTTTATTACTCCACCATTAAATTTTATAATTTCTGTAGGGATTTTGTACATTATTATTATTATTATTATTATTATTATTATTATTATTATTACATTAAGGTTGTTCCTTTCCTGTTTGCTAATAGCTATTTCATCTGAAACGGTATTGAATTTTTTTTCAAATGTATTTGTTGCATCTATTCAGATGATTGTGTGACCTCCTTCCCTTAATGCATAAAGTTGCAATAAATTGACTTATTTTCTCACATTAAACAAACATTGCATTCCTGGAATTAAACACAACTTGTTTGTGATGTATTTTATGTATAATTTGATTTTGATTGCTAAAATTTTAAGGATTTTTAAATCTATGTTTATGGGAAAGATCAATCTTTCAGTTTTCTTTTCACAATACCCTTGTAGGTTATCCTGATTTTATAAAAGAAGAAGGAGGAGGAGAAAGAGAAGAGGAAGGAGAGGAAGGAGAAGAATAGGAGGAAGGAGGAGGAAGAGGAGGAGGAGGAGAAGAAAAGAAAGATGTTTTCTCTCTTTCTTAACTTGAAATATTTTGTGTGACATTGGAATTATTTCTACCTTAAATATGATGTTGCTGTTGTTGATAGATGCCATTGAGTCATAGTGACACTATGTGTAACAGAATGAAACCCTGCCCCATCATGGGTCATCCCCACAACCCTTGCTATACTTGAGCCCATCGTTACAGCCACCATGTCAATCCATCTTGTTAAGGTTCTTCCACTTTTTCATTGGCCTATACTTTACCAAGTATGATACCCTTCTCCAGAGAATAGTCCCTGCTTACAACATGACTAAAGTAGGAGAGACAAAGTCTGGCCATTCTTGCTTCCAAGGAGCACTCTGGCTGTACTTCTTCCATGACAAGATTTGCTTGTTCTTTTAACAGTTCATGATATTTTCAATTTCTTTGGCAGCATCATAATTCAAAGGCATCAATTCTTCTTCAGCCTTCCTTATTTATTGTCAAGCTGTCACATGCACATGAGGTGATTGAAAATACCGTTGCTTGGGTTGGGTGCACCTTAGTCTTCAAAGTTACATCCTTGCTTCTTAATACTTTAAAGAGGTCTTTCATAGCAGATTTGCCCAGCATAATACGACATCTAATTTCTGGACTGCTGGTTCCAAGGATGTTGATTGTGGATCCAAGTAAAATGAAATCTCTGACAAATTCAGTCTTTTCTCCACCTATCATGATGTTGCTTATTGGTCAATTTGTTAGGATTTATGTTTCCTTTATATTGAAGTGTAATTCATAATAAAGACTGTAGTCTTTGAACTTCATCAGTAAGTGTGTCAAGTCCTCTTCTCCTTCAGCAAGCAGGGTTATATCATTGCATATTCCACGTTGTGAATAAGTCTTCTTCCAGTCCTGATGCCAAGTTCTTCTTCATATAGTCCAGCTTCTAGGATTATTTGCTAAGGATACAGATGGAATAACTATGGTGAAAGGGTATAATCCAGACACACAACCTTCCCAATTTTAAACCATGAAGTATCCTTAATTTGTTGTGATCCACATAGTCAAATACCTTTGCATAGTCAATAAAACACAGGTTAGCATCTTTCTGGTATTGCTTCCTTTCAGCCAGGATCCATCTGACATCAACAATAATACCCCTTTAGGGGATACAGGAATAATTTACTGATGGTGCCATCTGTACCTAGAGATTTCTTTATGGATAAATTTTCTTTAAGAATGAATTTTCTTTAAAATTTAGGTCTATTTAGGTTTTGGTTTCCCCTTGTGTCATATTGTTCTTTGCTTGTTTTTCTTGGAATGTATATGTTTCATCTAAATTGTCATATTAATTAGCATAAACTTGTCATAATATTCTCTTATTATCTTCTTAAAATATGTAGTATCTCTAGTAATTCACTATTTCTGTTCGTATCGATGACTTCTGTATTCTCTTTTTTATAGAAGTTAATCAGTTTCTCTAGAAGTTTATCAACTTAACCTTTTAAATGAACAAGTTTTTGAGTTTCTTAATTCTCCCTCAATGTATTTTCTTTCATATTAATTTATTTGCTAATGATTTTTTTTTATTTTCTTCTTCTTTGTGTAGGGTTAGTCATTCCTGATATGAATGCTCAGCTCATTGATTTCCAGTCATTCTTCTATCCTAGTAAGACTACAAATTCCCCACCAATAGCAGCTTCAGTGGCATTGCCTAGGGTGTGATAAGTCATATTTTCTTTATTGTTAATTTCAAAACTTATATTCCAATTTCTTTTTTTTTAACTGTGATTTGCAAATTCACTTTCCATACAGCAGTTCACATGCACTTTGTCTCATGACATTGACCACAATTTACCACAATGCAACAGCTCCCCTCCCACTTCCTCTCGATAGTTACCTCCTCTAAAAAATAAAAAAAATAAATTAAAATTAAAATATTTTCCAATGTCTATCCTAATTTCTTACTCGATACAAGTTTTTTGCCCTTTTTGTGTGTGTGTTATTTGGGTCAAAGTTTACATACTAAATTGATTTTCCATTAAACACATTGAATGGAAAACATTTTGATCTATGACATTGATTGCAATCCCCACAATGTAACAGCAGTCTTCCTAATTCCTCCCTATGTTATGTTCCACTCTTCCTTCTTCATTATCCCTTCTACCTTCTAAGCTTTACCCCTGGGAAAATGCTGCCCTTTTGATATAGTATGGTTGCTTGTTCTAAGGTATGTGTACCTCCATGTTGTTTTTACATACCTGACAGTGGTGTCTACTATTAGGCTGAAAGTTGAGCCATGGAGGTGAGTCCAGCTCCAGGGCTGAAAAGTATCTAAAGGAGTGTTTTGGAGGTTCCACTAGTCTGTTTCAGACCTGTGAGCCTGATCATTGTTATTATTTTTAGTTTTGTTCCACATTTTTCTCCCCATCTATCTAGGAACTTTTATCGTGATCCTTTTCAGAGCAGTCAGCAGGGGTTGATGGGTACCATCTAGTTCTTCTGGTCTCAGGGTCATGGAGGATGGGATTCACATGACCATTAGTCTTTTGGACTGTTTCCTTGCATCTTTGATTTTCTCCACTCTTCTTTGCTCTGGACAGGGACAGACCAATAGTTGCACCTTGGATGGCCACTCACAAGCTTTTATGATCCCAGTCACTATTCACTGAAGTAGGATGTAGAATATTGTCTTTGTGAATCATGTTATGCCAATTGACCTAGATGTCCCTCGAGACTATAGTCCCAAGCCCCCAAGAGCAGTGACTCATTCCTTCAAGGTATTTGATTATGGCTGTTTTCATAGGTGTATATTCTGTATGTTCTACTATATTCATGAATATATTTGCAGTACATATAAATAAATATGTTGACATATCTTCTATCAAACTTATATATATTTGTGAGCAATGTCCCATTCACCTTCCCACTCCTCTTCAACTCTCGTATCTATGTATATATCTAGTCATAAATTATTGTTATTACTGTTTTTGCAGGACTGTGTATGCAATAGTATTTACCTTTGTTGCATGCTGCTGTTCATCCAGTGTCTTCCTTTGCTTAAATGTTTCGTGTTGACCTCTCTCTTATTTTGCATTGCCTTTACCTTCACCCAAGTGTCTGCCCTCTAGTAAGTGATTTACATTTTCTTCCCTTCCCAGCCCTGATAATCTTCAAAGCATGTGTCTTTCTGTGAGTAAACTTCTTCTTGATTTTTCATAGTAATGGTCTCATACAATATTTGTCCTTCTACTATTGTATAATTTCACTCACTATAAGGAGGAGCTCTGGTAGCATAGTGGCTAAAGTACTTGAATGCTAACCAGAAGGCTGGTGGTTCAAACCCACCAGCCACTCCTCGGAAGGAAGGTTGGGCAATCCTACTTCTGTAGTGATACTGCCTCGGAAACCCAAGAAGGGGTCGCTATGAGTCGGGGCTGACTCGACGGCACATAACAACAACAACAACATAATGTCCTCCAGGTTCATCGATGTTATGAAGTGTTTCACAGATTTATCATTATTGTTTAATGTTGCAATGTATTCCATTGTATATTAAAAAAAAAAAATTTAAAAAAACTGCCATTGAGTTGGATCTGACTCATAGCGACCCCTCCTTGGGTTTCCGAGGCAGTATCACTATGGAAGTAGATTGCCCAACCTTCCTTCCGAGGAGTGGCTGGTGGGTTTGAACTGATATCCTTCTAGTTAGCAGTCAAATGCCTTAGGCTCTATGCCTCCAGAGCTCCATATGTACCATAATTTGTTTATCCATTGGTGTGCACATAGGTTGTTTGCATCTTTTGCTATTATGATAATGCTGCAGTGAACATGAGTGTGCATATATCTATTTGTGTCATGACTTCTACATCTCTAGGATTTATATCTAGTAGTGGGATTACTGGATCACATATGGTATTTCTATTTACAACTTTTTAAAGAGACACCATACTGTTTTCTGCAGTGGTTGTACTATTTATTATACATTCCTACCAGCAGAGCATAAGGGTTCCAGTCTCTCCACACCCTCACCAGGATTTATTGTTTTCTTTTTTTTTTTTCCAACTTTGTTATCACTACTGAAGTGAGATGATACCTCATTATTTTTATTTGCATTTCTCTAGTGGCTAATGATCACATTTCTTCATGTGTTTGTTGGACTACTAAGAGTCTTCTTTGGTGAAGTGTCTCTTTATGTCCTCTGCCCATTCTTCATTTGGATTATTTGTCTTTTTGTGGTTGAGTTGTTGGAGTTTTCTATAACTTTTAGAGATTAGTCCCTTGTCTGATATGTTGTTGCCCAAAATTTTTTCTAAGTCTGTAGGTTCTCTTTTTATTCTTTTGGAGAAGTCTTTTGATGTGCATAAATGTTTAATTTGTATGAGGTCCCAGTCATCTAGTATGTCTTGTGCTTTTTGTGCTTTTCTAGCTATGTTTTCTTGTGTATTTAGAACACGTATTGGGATCCCTAAATTTGACCCTATTTTTCCTTTGATGATCTTTATGGTTTTAGGTTTTACCTTTAGGTCTTTGATCCATCTTAATTTAGTTTTGATATATGGTGAGAGATATAGTTTCTGTTTCATTTTTCTACAAATGGATATACAGTTTTGCCCACACCATTTGTTGTTAAAGAGACTATCCCTTCTCTATTTAACAGGTTTTGTCCTTTATCAAAGATCAGATAGGTGGATGGATTTACTTTTGGGTTATCAGTTCTGTCCATTGGTTTATATGTCTGTTATTGTACAAGTTCCAGGCTGTTTTGACTACTGTGCTATCTAGTAGGTTTTGAGATAGGGGAATGTGAGGCCTCCTACTTCATTCTTCTTCTTCAGCAATGATTTGCCTATCTTGGGTTTCTTTCTTTTCCATATAATGTTGCTGATTAGTTTTTCCATCTTGTTAATGAATCCTATTAGAATTTGGGACAAGATTGCATTATATCTGTAGATTGCTTTGAGTAATATTGACATTTTCACAATGTAATATCTTCCTATCCATGAACATGGCTTAGTCTTCTATTTTTGTCAGGCTTTTTTGTTTTCTTGTAGTAGCGTTTTGTAGTTTTCTTTCTAGAGGTTTTTTGTATCTCTGATTAGCCTTATCTCTAAGTACTTAATCCTTTGGATGGTTATCTTAAATGGTACTGTTTTCCTGATTTCCTTTTTGGAGGTATCTTTGTTAGTGTAGAGAAATCTGATTTTTGTATGTTGACCTTATACCTTGCCATGTTGATTAATTCTTCTATTAGTTCCAGTTATTTTCTTGTTAAGTCCCTCAGATTCTCTTGTTGTTGTTGTTGTTATTTGCCATTGAGGCAGACATGACTCATAGCAACCCCTCCTTGGGTTTCCGAGGCAGAATCACTACAGAAGTAGATTGTCCAACCTTCCTTCTGAGGAGTGGCTGGTGGGTTTGAACCACCAGCCTTCTGGTTAGCAGTCAAGTGCCTTATAGAATTATATCATCTGCAAATAGGGATAGTTTTACTTCTTTACCAATTTGGATGCCTTTTATTTCCCTTTCTTGCCTTATTGCTCTGGCTAGGCTTCCAATATGCTATTGAATAGGAGGGTGATAAAGCACATCCTCGTCTGGTTCCCATTCACAAGGAGAATGTTTTCAGTCACTCTATCTATTGACGATAATGTTGGTTGCTGGCTTTGTGCGTATGTCCTTAATTATGTTGAGCAATTTCCTTTCTATTTCTATTCTGCTGAGATTTTTTTTTTTTCTTCTTTTTTTTAAATCTGGAATGGGTGCTCAATTTTTAAAATGTCTTTTCTGCATCAATTGAAATGATCATGTAACTATATTTCTTTTTTTACTTATGTAGTGGATTATTATTGTTTTCCTAAATTTGAATCCATCCCTGAATACCTAGTATGAATCTCATTTGATTATAGTGTATTTTTTAATATGTTTTTGGAATCTATTGGCTAGGAGTTTGTTCAGAATTTTTGCATCTATGTTCATGAGGGATGTTTGTCTACAATTTACTTTTTTAGAGGTATCTTTGGCTTTGGTATCAGGATTATGCTTGTTTCATAGAAAGTGTTTGGTAGTATCTGTCCTTTTATATGTTTTGGAATAGTTTGAGTATAATTGATATCACCTCTTCTCTGAATGTCTGAATATTTGGTAGACTATGCCAGGGAAACCATCTGGGTCAGGATTTTTGTTGTTGTTGGGAGTTTATTTTGTTTTTTTGTTTTTTTTTTAATCTGTTCAATTTTTTCTTTGTGATGTATCTGTTCAAATTTAATACCTCAAATTGTTTTAGTTTGGGCAGGTAGTGTGTTTTCACAAATTTTTCTATTTTTTCTGGGTTTGCAAATTTGTTGCAGAACAGTTCTTCATATTAATCTGTTATTATGCTTTTTATTTCAGTTGGTTCCGTTGTGACATCACTTATTTCATTTCTTAGTCATGTAATTTGCTTCTTCTTTTCCTTTGTCAAATTTGACAATGGTTTTATAATTTATTAATTCTTTCAAAGAACCAACTTCTAGTCTTATTGATTTTCTCTACTACTTCCCTATTTTCTCTTCCATATATTTCTTCTTGAATCCTAATGTTTTCTTTTTTTTAGTTACTGTAGGCTTTTTTCCTGACCTTTTTCTAATTCTTGGAGGTATTTTAAGGTGTTGGTTTTGGTTCATCTTCTTTTTTGATGTGTGTATTCACTGCTATAAGTTGTCCTCTGAGCACTGCTTTTGGTGTGTTCCAAAGATATTATTTTCATTCTTATTTGACTCAAGGAAACTGTTTTATTTCTTTTCCTACCAATTAGTCTTTAAATAGGGTGTTATTCAGTTTCCATGTGTTTGATTTTATTTCCTCGATCTTCTCATTGTTACTTTATCATTCATAGCACTGTCATCTGAAAAGAATTTATGCAGCATTTCTATGATTTTAAATTTATTGAGCCTTACTTTGTGGCCTAACTTATGGTCTATTCTTGAGAATGTTCCATGTATGCTGGAAAAGAATGCATGTTGTGTTGATGTTGGGTAGTCTTCTATATGTATATATATGAGCTCATATTGGTGGATTGTGTTGTTTACATTCTGTATTTTTGTTGAGCTTCTTTCTAGTTGTTCTGTCCTTCATCGAATGTGGTATACTAAAGTATACTTCTATTATTGTGGAGCTGTCTATTTCTCTTTTCAGTTCTTTTAAAATTTGATTTATCTATTTTGGGGCTATTTAATTGGTTGCATAAATATTTATTAAAGTTATGTCCTCTTTTTTGATTCATCATTTAATCATTACATAGTGCCCTTCCTTATCTTTTCTTACAGGTTTTTGCTTTAAATTCTATTTTATCAGAAATTAATATTGCTACTCCTTTTCCTTTTTCATTGTCCATTGCTTCCTATATACTTTTGTTTCTGTTGATTAGTAGCTTACTTTTATTTTTGTGTCTTATGTATGTCTCTCTGGTAGCATAAAGCCTAAGGCATTTGACTGCTAACCAGAAGGCTGGAAGTTCAAACTCACCAGCCACTCCTCAGAAGGAAGGTTGGGCAATCTACTTCCATAGTGATACTACCTCAGAAAACCAAGGAGGGGTTGCTATGACTAAGGTTCGACTCAACGACAGTAAGTTTGTTTGTTTGTTTGTTTGGTTGGTTGGTTCTTGTAGACAGTATACTGATGGATCATGATTTGTTTTCCATTCTGCTACTCTCTGGCTCTTCTTGCAACGTTTGATCCATTTATTTTCAGTGTAATTATCAATATGTATAAATTCACTGTTGTCATTTTGCTTTTTGTGTGTGTGCATGTGGTGCTGAGTTCATTTTGTTTATAGATTTTCTTATCATTTCCTTTGTTACTGCTGTTTTAGCATTCACTGAATTTTTTATTTTCTTTTCATTTTGGTGAGAAATTTTATTCATTTTCTTTTAGGTTACCCTGTAATTTTATCCTGTATATTCCCAAAGATAAAACAAGGAGCTCTGGTAGCATAGTGCCTATGGCATTTGACTGCTAACCAGAAGGCTGGCAGTTCAAACAACCAGCCACTCCTCAGAAAGAAGATTGGGCAATCTACTTCCATAGAGATACAGCCTTGGAAACCCAATGAAGGGTCACTGTGAGTCAAAATCAACTTGACAGCAATGAGGTGGTTTTTTTTTTTTTTTTTTTTTTCCTTAAGGATAAAACAATCCATTTATCTTTCTATCATCTTGACATTTTCTTCATTTGGAAGTTCTGTAATTACTTCATTTATTCTACCTTTTTGCCTGTAGTTGTCATCAAACACAAAGTGATGTCTCCAGTTCCCTATTTTCTGTCTTGCAGGTTTATTTTATTTTTGATACATTGATATCTGAGTTAATTTCCAAGTGATGTTGTTGTGAGTCTTAATCTCAGGTTGCTGTCTACCATTGATTCTCTGTCCAAAGGACTCTTTTTAGTATTTCTTGTAAGGTTAGTCTGGTTTTTATAAATTCCCCTAATTTCTGTTTACCTGGAAATGTCCTAATTTTGCAGAGTTGAGGGACAATTTTGCTGAATATGTAATTATTGCTTGGCATTTTTTTTTTTTTTTTCCCCTTTAGGGTTTTATATATGTCATCCTATTGCCTTCTTGCCTGAATGGTTTCAACCAAGAACTCAGATCTTAGTGTTACTGATTTTTCTTTGTAGGTGACTTTTCCCTCTTCTTGAGCTGCTTTCAGGATTCTTTCTTTGTATTTGATTATGGTATGTCTTGGTAATTTTCTTTAGGAGTCTATCTTATTTGGAGTTCATTGTGCTTCTTGAATGCATATCTTCTCATCTTTCCTGATATTTGGGAAGTTTTCTTCCAACAAATCTTTGACGATTTTCTCAGTGGGTATTTTTTTTTTTTTTTTTTTTTGTCCCTTCCTGTTTCAGAATTCTGATCACATGTAAGTTACTTATCTTGATGGTATGTCACATAATTTTTAGGCTTTCTCCATTTTGTTCATTATTCTTTTCTGATTGTTCCTCTAACAGATTAGACCTAAGAGCTTTGTCTTCTATTTCACTAATTCTTTCTTCCATAGGTTCAATTCTACTCTTTTTGTCCTTCAAATGCATTATGTATTTCTGAAATTTTAATATTAATCTTCTGTATTTCTATTTGCTGTTTTTGTGTAATTTCTAGTTTTCCATATATGCTGTCAGTTTGTTCTTGTATTGTTTTCCTGAATTCCTCTAGATCTTAGTCTGTTTTCTTTGATTTTCTCTGCAATTTCCTTGGTGCTTCCTTTATTTTCCTTGATCCTTTTCTTAATCTGTTGAGATAACCTAAGTATATATCTTTTGAATTCCTAGCAGGTAGTTCTAATAGCATTACTTCTTCTGGAAGAATTTTGGTCACTTGTCTGAGTTGTCTTGACCTGTTTTGTTTTTTTCTTTCTTTCTTTGATTTGAAATTATCTTTTGGCTCCCAGACATTGTGACATTATTGTATTAATTTATTGGTTGTGGGTTGGTTTTCTTCACCCTATTTCTTTCTATTTCTTTTTCTTTTTCTTTTTTTAACGTATCTGGGCATACAGAGAGAGTGAACTACTCTAATCACTAGTTTAGCAACATTGGTGCCTTCACCACCTGTCTCCAGATTCAGATGGTAGCTATTGGGAGCATGGCATGCATCTCTAATAGCTGGTCATATAGAGCAACTGAGGTTAGACTAGAAGGGAGTCAACCATCACTGATCATTGATCTAGTGGTGCTAGAGTGGGTGGTGGCACATTGGGTGTGGTCATTGACTCAACTGGTGGTAATAAAAAAGAGAGAGGGGAAGAGGAAGAAAAAAGGAATAAAAAGGAAAAAACAAGGAGGGAAGAAAGAAGAAGAAGAAGAAAAAGAGAAAATCAGCATAATATTGTCATAAGCGTTAACCACAAAATGCAGCTGCAGAAGAAACATAGAGGTATGCACCATTGACCATAGAGTTGGGGTGGGGAGAGAGGTCATACTACAGACTGCAGAAGGGTCAGAGGTAGAATGCCCATCCCACAGGATTAAAAAATAAATTAATTAATTAAAAGGGCAAGGCAGAAGAAAGAAAAGAAGGACAAGATAAGAATAAGGTGAGCCATTAGAGGAATAGGGAAAAGACATGAAGAAAGAAAGAATTTTCAAAAGAAGAAAAAAGCAACATAATATTGGCCCAAGTGCTAGCCACTAAACATGGCTAGAGGGTTGACACAGCACTGATTTTACAGAAGCATTCAGTGTTAACTGTGGAGGGTCAGTGGCAGGTGCCATTAACTATGGAGGTAGATAAAGGAGGGTCACTCACTCTGCAGGATACAAAAAAGAAGAGAGGGAGAGGAAGGAAAAAAAGAAATGAAATAAAGAGGAAAAAGGAGAGGGAGGAAGAGAGAAGAACTATAAAGAAAAATAAAAAAAGAAATAGCAGCACAGTACTGGTGCAAGTGTTAACTGCCAAATGTAACTGTGGAAGCAATGTAATGTTTGCTCCATGGGAGCACATACCTCTGATCTCAGAAGTGCTGAATGGGTGCTACTGACTGAGGAGGTAGTGAGGGTGAGGTGTCCAGTCCATGGGATAAAATAAATAAATAAAAGCAGAGGAAGAATTAAAAAAGGGGAAGGAGGAAAAAAGGCAGGAAGCATGAAGAATCCAGAAGAAAGAAAAAAAGTTGTACACTAGAAATGGGGGGGGGGAGTCATTGACTGGCTGCTGGGTGAGTGGGTGTGGGGGAGTTCAATGTTCACCTGGAGGTTGTGCAGGGTTGAGAGAGATTACAGTTCTCTAGTTACTACCACTGATGTGGATGCTGGTACAGTCCTGGGCCAACAGAGCTGGTTATTTGGTACTTACCCTAATCTGAATGCTGCTCACAATAATTCAAAATGGCCACACTGTGCTGGACCATGGCCTAAGGCACTTCACTGCTAACCAGAAGACTGGTGATTCAAACCCACCAGCAACTCCTCAGAAGGAAGGTTGGGCAATCTACTTCCACAGTGATACCACCTTAGAAACCCAAGGAGGGGTCATTATGAGTCAGGTCTGACTTGACGACATATAACAACAACAACAAATGTGCTGGACCATTGGCAATTCACCACTAAGTATGCCTTCTTTTTCACTGTTTTTGATCATGCTCTTCCCCTAATCATCATTTGATCTACTCCTTTATACTTTTCTTTGAAGTTCTATGTTCCAGGATTGTCATACATAACTGTTTCATTTGGTTTCTTGGGTCTTTGTTGTAGATTGTCTGTATACTATATATGCCTAGACTGCCATCTTGTTGGGGTTTTACAGTTAAAGTTTGGTCTTGATTTTTTATTTTATTTTGGTTTGGTTAGTTTGTGGTTTTTTTCTTTTCTTTTTTTTTTTTTTCCATGCTGCATGTGATTGTGTCGTGTTTTAATTTCTAGCAAAATCTCACTGTAGTCAGAAGAGATACTCTGTGATTTCAGGACATTAACATTTGTAGATATTTGGCTTTATGGTTAATTTATAAGATAGTATTTCTGAAATTATTTTACATATATTCTGAAATTGTTCAGTACAGTGTTCTACATATCTTAAACAGATCAGAGAATGGTTTCCTTAAGACAAGCAAATTGGAGCCAGCATTTGTCTGAGTTTTATAGACAATATAAAACCAGGAGTAAGAGCAAAAGCTCGCATCCTTGAAGTAGTTTACATCATAGATCTCTGCATAACACTTGTTGTTGTTATTTGCTGTGGAGTAGGCCCCGACTCATAGCAACCCCTTCTTGGGTTTCCAAGGCAGTATCACTACAGAAGTAGGATTGCCCAACCTTCCTTCTGAGGAGAGGATGGTGGGTTTGAACTGCCGGCATAACACTAGGAACACTGAAATGTGAAGGGGGAGAACCCTTGCCCACAAGAGAGGACCAGGTGGCTACTACCTATCTCAGCCTTGGTTTTGTTTGGGGCTATGAAAAAAAGATAGGAAAGGAAGAAAGGCTCCATTCACATGACTTAGGAAATATATTTAATAATCAAAATTCACTAAATATATTAACCTTTTCACTACATATGAGGCAGAGCAGAAAAAGGACAACCTAATAATATCTGAAAAGACTTCAGGTACAAAAATTATCACACTAATAATATTAAAAGATTATGTTTAAATATTTAAGAAATAAAAGTGAGAATACAAAGTATCATGAATAGACCAAAAACTATTAAAACAGATAAGACAGATTGGAAAAGACTAAGCAGTATTGCTAGAAATTAAAAGCATAACAATTGAAATCTAAAATTCAGTGGGTTGTTAAAACAGGAGGTCAGACACAAATGAATAGAGAATTAATAAATTGAAAGAGAGGTCTGAAGAAATTACCCCATTGGACAAAATGATTTTAAAAGTATAAAATATATATTAAGAAAGAATAAAAAAAAATAAAGAGTAATGGAATGAGAAGGTCCAACATGCATTCAACTGAGTTTTCAGAGAAAGAGTAGAGGAGAAACAATAATCAGGGAAATATTAGCTGAGATTTATTATTAACTGTTTAACCCTTTCATGAGTGAGTTATTTTGTGCTTTGAATATTTTGTTGATACCATTTTCAATAATGGAAGGCATGCTGCAATCAAGAAAAAAAATGTCTTAAGGTATTATGGATTTTGACACAATTATATGGGACACATATGTCCAAATAGACTCTGGTGGCACATTCACACCATTACACAAGTTCCTGACTGCCAGGTAGTAGTACACACTACAACTGGGATTGCAGCTTCCTAAGAAACCTGTTGTTGTTATGTGCGGTGGAGTTAGACCCAACTCATAGTGACCCCTCCTTGGGTTTCTGAGGCAGTATCACTAGGGAAGTACATTACCCAACCTTCCTTCTGAGGAGTGGCTGGTGGGTTTGAACAGCCAGCCTTCTGCTTAACAGTCAAGTGCCTTAGGCACTATGTGACAGAGCTTCTCCTAAGAAACCTAAGAGGCTGAAAATATTGGTGGTGGGTGATATATGTCCCATGGGTCATTAGGGTTAAAGTCATTTCACATGAAACTCAGAAGAAAATATGTATTCACATATACATAGGGAGAGATTTGTATATAATATGTATTAAAATATGTGTATACATCTAAATCTGTCATGGAGAAACTACAGAACATCAAGTTTACTATATATTTATAGTAATTAAGCTGGTGTGGTACTGACAACAGATAGAAAGATGAACAGAAAATAATTGAATAAAGAGCTCAGAAATACATCTACACATATGGAAAAATTATAAATGGTAGAACTCCTATGAAAAATAATAGAAAGGTAAGTAGTCTAATAAAAATGTCTAATAAATAACTAATATATAAGTAATTACTTCAGAAAGAGGAAAAATGAATGTCTAATAAATGTAAAAAATATGTTTTGACCTTATTATCATATAAATAGCCCACTTACCATCCTTGGTGAAGATGGGGTGCAATGGGAAATATCAGACATGTCCAGTGGGAATTTAAATTGATTCAAGTTAGAAAAACAATTTGGCATTACCCACTAACATTAAGCATACTCACATACTATGACTATATATTCTGGTGAGTTCAATTTACTCCCATTTTCTAAGAATAGTCATTAAACATATCTCCTTTCAGTTTTTAATATGTCCCAATTTGATTAATATATTTAATGACTATTCTACCTATCACCTATCAATCCTACCTCTGAGTATATTTACCCGAAAAAAAGCCTTGTTCGTGTGCAATAGCATATATCTGTGAAAATGCTTCTGGTAGTAATATTTGTAATAACAAACCTTGAAATCTAAGTGAATGTCTATAAATAGTAGACTGGATAAATAAAAGAGGATATATATTTTTTGTACTGTAATATTATGTAGAAGTAAAAAAATAATAAGCTACAGCATAACCCACAGTATGGATGGGTTACAAAAATAGTGTTGAGTGAAGGAAGCAAGTGATTGAAGTATAAGTACAGTATGGTTTTATAAATATTAAGTTTAAATGCAAGTAAACCTATAGAGTACATTGTTTAGCCATGAATAGATATGTTCTGAAATTACTAAAAACGCAAGATCTGCACACAACATTGACAATAGTAGCTACTTCTGGCATAGAAAAAGGGAATCTTAGAGGAAAGATATACTGAAGATTACAGATACATTGGTTTCTCTCTTCTTTTAGTGTGAATAGCAATAGTAAGAATAGATAATAAGCAAGCTTTAAAAAGTAGGATGTATTACACATTTTAAAATCATTTTTTAAACTGACAATTTGATATGAAAAAGTTTATTACTTGCTTTTTTTCTTTTTTGTTTTTACATTTAATGTTAACAATAATGCTTTTTTGCATTGATTTTAATACTTCTCTATGTACCCTAGGACCTCCGATGGCACAGTGCACAAGGCATTTGGCTGCTAACCAGAAGGTCTATGGTTCAAACCCATCAGCCGCTCCATGGAGTAATGATGAGACAATCTACTTCCACAAAGATTTACAGCCTTGGAAACTCAAAGGGGGTCCATGAGTCAGAATCAAACTGATGGCAGTGTTTTTTTTGTTTTGTTTTGTTTTTACTATATACCTTGGATAACAATATTCCGTCTATCCAACCTAAAGGAAATAATTTTCCCCTGCTTATTGTTGGTGAAAAGGTAAGTTTAAAAACTTTGTTTCCTTTAAAATAGTCCAATATCTCCCATTACCATGTGCAATTTAGTTTGAATTTTTACGGCTTCCTTATTCAAGAAAATGCCAGTTTTAAATCCAGTACTTAATCCTTATTACCTGCAACTAAATGGCACTCCTAGGTTATATCTTCACCTATTGGATTCATGGATCACTTGGAATTTCCCTTTGGGATCATCCAGGGAACTCTGTCTTCTTAGAGACAAGAAACTAAAGCCCAAGGAGAGATGTGACAATTTCCACTGAGCGACAGAGATGAAAATGGATACTATACTTAACTTTTGACTCCAACTCAAGCCACGGGTCATTCACAAAGAAAGCTTTCAAGGAGCCTGCTTGTCCGCTTTCACAAGCTAAGAATAAATGCACATGTAACTTCACACTGCCCAGTAAAATAACCAGGTGCATAATGCTTGAGATGTGTGTGATCGGATGCTATATCAGATAAGTTAAGCAAGAAGGGAGCTAGGTGGGCATAATTGCTAATTATACATTAAAGATAAGCAATGTTGGATGAATGTATGGGGACTGAGCTGATAGCTGAAGTTAAGACTTATCCACCAAGGGAGGAAAATAGCAAGGACTGGTGGCTCAGTGATTAAGCACTCAACTCCTAACCAAAAGATTGGTGGTTCAAAACCATCAGTTGCTCAAAGTTGTGACAGTCTGCTTCCGTGAAGGTTTACAGCCTTGGAAACCCTATAAGGCAGTTCTACTCTGTCCTATACTCATAGGGTCACTATGAGTCAGAATCGACTCAATAGCAGTGGGTTTCGTTTGGTTCTTTGAATATGAAACAAACCACATGGCCCCACCACACACATACTATGCTGTGCTGCATTAATCGTTCCTGTAGCTTTCATTTTGAGTGCGTACCTTGGCCCATCAGTGCAATGGGCAGTGGAAGAAATTACATATTACATTTAATTGTCACATTGAGCAGCATTGTGATGCAGACTTTCTTGGAATTTTAATAGACTGACCTGACTGACTTGCCAGCTAGTATAAAATCAGCCTCCTAACTACTTTCTTTATTGCCATCTTGAGGCCCTCAACTGATAAACTTCTATGACCTTTCTCAATTTAATTCAATTTGTCAGACATTTCAAATTGAATTTTTTAAAAACAAATTGATGGTAAATGAGGGCTTTCCCCCCACCAACTACCCCTCCTTCTTCCCTCCAGGAAAGATTACACTGGATGAATTGGAATATAACTGGCTGAAATTGCTTAAGTGTTCAAAGTTAATTCATGCAAGGAAGCATGTGATTTCATAGTACAAAACACTTTCCAAGTTTGTTGGCTTGCGAAGAATAATTAAAAGAAATGTTGAGGTTTTGATGAAAGACTAGACTGTGCTGTCAAACATGGACTTTCAGGTCAGACAGATATAGTTTAAATCCTGGTACAAATACTCAAAGACTGGGTTTTAAGTAGTTCCTGGATGGTATAAATAGTCAAAGTGCTCCATTACTAACTGAAAGTTTGGAGGTTTGAATTTGCCCAGAAAAGAAGGAATTTGCCTGGAAGAAAGGCACGGCAAAAAGTCAGCCATTTATTGGAACACAGTTCGACTCTGACGGTCCTGGGGTCACCATGAGTCGGAATGGATTCCGAGGCAACTAGTTTTTTTGTTCTAAGTAGACAAGTTGTTCCACCTCCCTTAACACTGTGTCCTTAATGTGAAAAAGGAGATCATGATGCCTATCTCATACAGTGACTGTGAGAATTTAATAAGAAGATGTAAGAAGCTCTTCGCACGGTGTCTAGCATATAGAAGTGCTCCAAAACTGGCTAATTTTTCTGCTTTTTGCTCTTTCATCTCATTGGAATCAGTCTTCCAGAACCGTCTCCCTCTGTCCTGAGAGTCCACATTTGAGCCAGATATTCTATGGTACCACTGGGTTTAATTAGCCAGGCTGAGATAGGTATCTGTGCAAACAGAAACTGTACAGCATTCCTGAGCTTCACCAAGTTCAATGTCAGTGTCATCTGGTAGGTCGTTGACTCTTCATCCTGTAGACACTTGGAAGAAGCATTAAAACAAAGCTACCCCCTTCCAGCCAAACAAAAGACAGGCATATGAGTTGAACCTTTACCTGAGGTAGATACACCCCTTGGAGAGAACAATCATGGGAGAAAGAACGGCTGTTTATGCACAGGGAGATAGCTCAGGGAGCAGGAGTATATGAAGGATGGAAGAGGTAACTATCAGGAGGAAGTGGGAGGGGAGCTGATTGATGCATTGTGGTAAATTGTAGTCAATGTCATGAGACAAAGTGTATGTGAACTGCTGTATGGAAAACGAATTTGCTCTGTAAATTTTCACCCAAATCACAATAAAATAAAAAAGCCACCCCATTCCAGAGCTTCCAAAAGTCTTTTCTAAAGTTAAATTGGGTGATAAGATCTATCTTTAGCTGTGGTTACCAGGATGACTGTGGGCCTGTCTTACAGCAACTCTAAACATATAAAGGATATCTCCCAATTGTCCTTAACCTGGAGGTCATAGCTAAGCTCACCCAATTCCAGACTTGGAACCATTCTAAATATAACAAGACTACTTGACATGGTAGACAAGCTGTCACTCAATGCTAGACTAAAGATTGTTGGCCTCTCTCTTCAGCCTAGGAAGAAAAATTAACGAAGTATTCATGTTTGTACTTCAAGTCTTCTTACTGTCTATAATTCTATCCTGATCTGAAACCTGAATTATGAGCATTACTTCTCAATGTGAAACATAATTCTTTGAAATCTCTATATTGTTTATTATTCGTGATCATAAAGACAATGTTTTGTAGGAGATGGCAGAATGGGATGCTGATTTTTTAAATTGAAAGGCACCTGAATGACGTAAGTGGTTTGCAATGAGCTGTTAACCTAAAAGTTGATGGTTTGAACCCACTCAGTAGTGCTGCAGAAGAAAAGCCTGCCAATCTGTTTCTATAAAGAACAAAACCATGAAAACCCCATGGAGCAGTTGTACTCAGTAACACATGGGATTGCCACAAGTTGGAATCAAATTCAATGGCAATGAGATTGGTTCTGTTTTGTTTTGTTTTTACTTTCATTCTCAATATTGCCCAATCCTTTGTTTTTGAGCATGGTCAAATGGGTAAACATGTTAACACGTGAGGTCTTTCCATTATAACCATCTTCTTTATAAACAGTCACCATCACTTTTTTTCCACTGAGCTCAAACACCTCGCACTATATACATCACATAATTTGCCCTCTTTATCCAGTATGATCCTTCAATTAAACACAGCCTCTCTACTAAGCCCATTGACTGCATCAAACATGTCGCCAGCCAGAGCTATTACAATCCCTGAGTTTCTCCACTAAAAAATAGCAGACACATAAACTCCCTAATTCCCCATTGCCACTAATGGAATTCCAGACTCAAAGATTTTAACAGTTATCTCCTCTGCAATCCAAGTGACTGAAATGTCCCCTGCTCTGTCAGCTCAGGTATCATTATTTGGGAAATATTACCTCTCAACATTTTCTTTTTCAAGTTGTTTGCTTTTTTCATTATTTGCTGTTCAGCAGCTATTAAGACCCAGTGCTGTAGAAAACAACAATAACAACAGAAGAGCTGCTTAATAACTAAAGTTAAAAACCAAACTAGTCAGCAGCAAACAATGCCTTGTCAACATTTCTAAATGGAGCAGAAAGAAGGCGAGCCAAAAGGACAGAGAGAGGGCAAAACAGAGAAAGGGACACTTCCTGATGGATGAGTATGCGTAAGGGTTTCAGATAATGGCTAAGAGGTGCAGACCTGCAGTGCATTAAAGAGGAGGAGAGGGAGAAAAAGCAAATGGCCTCCGGCAGGGATCCCAGGGCAGTGATATGAGCATGCCTAGACCTTAGAGGAATGTTGAAGTCAAGAGCACCTCTCTGAGGAGCCCCAAAACCACCCCCTACACACACTTCAAGACTTTTTTCCCATTTTAGCATCACTATCATCCTCTGTGCCCTGTTTCCACAAGGCTTTGCCCTCAGATAGATGAAATAAATCCCCCAGCTGACAAGAGCTTAATGTGTTCATACTCCCAGAGGTATTTGCAAAGGCAGCAAACTCTGGGGATCCCCAAAGCTTTCCTGTTCCAAAGCAAAACACAACGGATTTCAAAAAGGAGAAGGTATTTTAGTCCTGAAGAACATTTCAGTGCCCATCAATTCACCCCCTGAAGACCTTTGCCTAATACATGGTTATTCTCTCCCTCTCTTTTGTTTTATTTTATGATTATTATTATTATAATGATTTGGGTGACAGTTTACAGAGCAAATTTGTTTTCCATTCAACAATCCACACGTATTCTGTTTCTAATATTTACTACAGTCCTTATGTTGTAACAGCATTGTCTTACTTCCTCCCTATACTTACCCTTTCCCTTCCTTCTTTCTTCCCATCCCCTCCCACTTTCCTTGCTATACCCCTTAGCAAACGCTGTCCTCTTGATCTCATATGCTTGACTGTTCTAATGAGTGCATACCCTTCTGATATTACCACTCACCTGATAGGTTAGTTTGGCTGCCAGTAGATTCACCGGGTTAAGTTCAGTGCCTAACTTGAAGATTGTCTAAGGGCCATAGTTCCACCACTGTTCCTCAGACCAGTCAGCCTGGTCTTTTTCATGATTTTGAGTTTTGTTATACTTTTCCCCAAACTCAATCTGGGACCTATTATTGTGATCCCTTTCAGAGAGAGGTCAACAATGATAGCTGGGCAGCCTCTAGTACTTCTGGTCTCAGGCTGGGGTTCATGTGCTGCTCCACTAGTCCTTTGGAGAAATTGTTTCCTATGCCTTTGATTTTCTTTACTCTTCTTTGTTCTGGATGGGGAGAGCCCCACACCTGCACCTTAGATGGCTGCTCTCAATTGCTGTATGAGATCTCTCCCATAAACACTGAAGAAAAGGTGTGCACACAGAAAGAATTGTTCTATGAAGGTTACCAAGGGTGGTAGGGGAAGGGAGGGAGGGACAATCACCAACTAGAGTATAGACATGTATTAACTTGAGTGAAGGGAAAGGCAATATGCAATAAGGGGAGGTCAGAACAAAATGCATAAGGCAGTGGAAGAGATAGGGAGAAGCACAAGAGTTAATGGCAACAAAGGTGAATACTATTATAAACAGAGTCCTGCAATAATAGTAGTAACAATAATTTAGGAGTGGACGCATAGATAGACACTCAGGCTGAATGGGATGGGAAGGTTAGTGGGACTACATCCATGAATATATATGAGTTTGACAGAGGCCGTCTCTTACTTATATATTTATATGTGCTTCAGATATATCCATGAGTATAGTAGTCTTTAATCTTTGTGAGTAAATGTATCAAGTCATCTTCACCCTCAGCAAGCAAGGTTGTGTCATCTGCATATCACAGGTTGTTAATGAATCGTCCTCCAGTCTTATTGCTGCATTCTTCTTCATATAGTCCAGACTCTTGGATTATTTGCTCAACATACAGATTGAATAAATGTAATGAAAGGATGCAACCCTCTTGCGCACCCTTCCTGATATTAAATCATGCAGTATCACCTTGTTAAACAAACAAAAAAAAACCTAACTCACTGTCATTGCTTCTGCCTCATAGCAACCCCTCCTTGGGTTTCTGAGGAGGAATCTCTATGGAAGTAGATTGCCCAGTCTTAATAGCACAGCATTGTCTGACTTACTTGCTTTGGACACATCATCAGAAGGGATCAATCACTGGAGGAGGACATCATGTTTGTAGTGGGTGTAGTGGGCCAGTGAAGATCAAGAAGACCTTTGATGAGGTGGATTGGCAAAGTAGTCACAACATGGACTTGAACATGGTAATTGTGAGGATTATGCAGGACCAGGCAACGTTTTCTTCTTTTGTACATAAATTCATCATGAGCCGGAGTTAATTTGACAGCAGCTATCTATCCATTTACTGTCTATGTGATCCACTGTGATGTTAATTCCAGGACTATCACCATTCTTCAATTCTCTCCGAAAAAACAAACAAACAACAAGCCTTTATCTTGATTTTAGAGTTCTAGATAAATGGTTTAAAAATGTTATTTAATCATGTTTACAGAAGTGCTGGCATACCTCAACCTTTCTTCATGGCTTTACAAGGTTTTGTTGAAAGGACAAAATTCCATGTAGTCAGTTTTCCACCACTAGTCTGAAATGATGAAATTGATGTGAGAGTAAAGGTTTACAAGAATCATTTCTACCTGTCCACCTGTCTTTTGTGGATCTACTCACAATATCTAATAGATTTAATTCAATATCCTCAGCCTCTTGTCCTTAGATTTGGCACTGAAAATTCACTGAGTTTTTTGCTTCCTGGAAAACTAAAAGATGTTGCCACTCAAGCATCATTTTCTAAATAATCTAATAAAAAGCACCATCTCTATGAAAACCATGTTCAAAACTCAACTTGAGCAGGACTCCTCAACAACCTTTTCACATGTACCTAATCTGATGGCCTTGCAAATAAGACCCCTTACCAAGAATCTTTACTTCTTGTCTGTAAGGCATCTTCACCTGAATGTTTAATGAAAATATTAAACATATTTTAAAAATGGCTCACCTTCTCCTGAATGATTGCAATCATGTGATTATTTTTATATGAATTCTATAACAGGCAAGAAGAATCTATTGTAGGAAAAAATAGGAAAGTAACTGCTGTCTGGAGTGGTTGTGGAGATTGGGAAGGGGCATGAGAAAAATTGCAGAGGTGATGGTCATGTTCAAAGTTTTTATGGGTGTGTGAGCTACACAGATATATGCAATTGTCAAAACTCAGTGAATGCATAAGATTTGTGCATTTCATTGTACGTAAGCGAAAAAGATTAAAGAAGTTGACTTCCATCAATCCAGGTGTGTTTATGCCTCAGTGACTCTCAGTCTCAGAGGAAAGATAGTCATGATCTATTCCCTGTACATGCAGGCTCATCCTCACATCAAGAGGAGTCTATCTCTATGTATTTGAATCTGGGCAGAACTTAGCAGTTGCCATGACCAACACAGTTTAACAACAATGATATTTGGGACTTTGATGATAGATCATGAGAAGTCTTGCAGCTTCCCTCTGAATATCTTGGATCTTTCACTCTTTTTGACTGTCATTTTGAGAACCCACCACTATGCTGGGAGAAGCTCAGTTCTCTAAGAAAAGTGGCATATCTAGGTGACAATCAAGCCAAGCCCTCAGCTGACAGCCAGCATCAACTCACAGTAATATTAGTGAGCCATCTTGGATGTTCAGCTCTATGAAGCATTCAGATAACTTCAAGGCCCAGTCACCATTTGCTGACAGCTACATGAGTGGTCCCAAACAGTAGTCTCCCAGCTGAGCCTAGTCAATCCATAGAATTATGAGAGATAACACTAAGTTACTGTTTTAAGCTACAAAATTTGGGGGTTATTTTCTATGTAGCAATAGATAACCCCAACACTCTTACTAGTATAGTCTTCCTTCTACTCTATTTAACAACTCTTGTTTGGCTTTTTACTTCTTATAGTACATGTCAATAAATAAATACAGTGCCTCACATGTTCAAATGACACATGTGAATGTGCATTACATGATAGACCACATGCAGCCTTTGTGCATCCTCCACCAATATTAGTATTATAACAGCATTTATAATGTCTGGATAAATTATGCTTACCGACATGTTCCTTCTCCCTCACTTGCAAGCCTGCTCATTGACCTCTATGTCCAAACTTCCATTCCCAACACCTCCATTTTATTATGTTCATCATGTTTGCCTTTGGTTATCTGAATCCTTATCAAATGTTGTCCATCCTCTGTCTCTCACATTATGTATTTAAATTCTGTATATTCTTCAAAAACTCAGCCCAGATCTTTAAAAATAAGTATTTAATCTTTAATTTTTGGTTGATTAGCATTATCAGTTTATTCATTTTTTATTGAGCCCTACATATTTATCCAGAAATATGCAAAGCCTTACACACCAAAGAGATAAAGTGCAATGACTTTTTCATGTAAGTGAGAGAAGAGAATAAAATTTATAAAGTGCATTTGGAATAATGCAAACTATAATACAATGTCAAATAATTATTGAAAACTAGAAATGCAGTAACAACAGGTTAGTAGAAAGAAAAGTCTGTGTTGACTGCACAACAGTGGAAGAAAACCTTTTGAAAGAATTGGGCCTCATCACAGGTCCTGTAGAATGGGTATGATTTGATTAAGCAGGGCACATACAAAGGCCTTTCAGTCAGTGTCTTTGAAAGATATGGTAGGAGTGGTACACCAGGGTTGTGAAAGAAATGTTGTCACCTTGCTGCATAGAGTGGGCTGGAGAGTAATAAACAACAAACCCACTGCCATCTAGTCAATGTAGGAGAGAGTAGAACTTCCCCCATAAGGTTTCCAAGGCTGCAAATCTTTACAGAAGGAGACTAGGTATCTTTCTCCCACAGAGTGGCTGCTGGGTTTAAACCACCAACCTTTTCATTAGGAGCTGATTGCCTTAACCACTATGCCAACAGAGCTTGTTGGAGAATAATGTTGTTATTGTTGTTGTTATGTGCCATTGAATAGCAACCCCTCCTTGCGTTTCCGAGGTGGTAACACTACGGAAGTAGATTGCCCAACCTTCCTTCTGAGGAGTGGCTGGGGGGTTTGAACTGCCAGCCTTCTGATTAGCAGTCAAACACCTTAGGCACTACGCTACCAGAGCTCCTTGGAGAATAATAGAAGATGGAATTCAAAAGATGACTTGAAGTTTGATTGCAGAGTTGTAATGTGTTTCCTTCACTAGAGTGTGTTTTAAACTCCATTTGGCCAACTTTAGAATCAGTAGAGAATACCATTTGACTATACCTATTCTAAAAGGGGGAGCTCTGGTAGTATAGTGGCTAAGACACTTGCCTGCTAACCAGACGGCTGGCGGTTCAAACCCACCAGCCACTCCTCGGAAGGAAGATTGGGCAATCCTACTTCCATAGTGATACTGCCTCGGAAACCCAAGGAGGAGTCACTATGAGTCGGGTTTGACTCGACGGCACATAACAACAACAACAACATTCTAAAAGGAATTCTTGTGGTGCTGTGGTTAAAGCATGGACTGCTAATCAAAAGGTTCTCAGTTCAAACTCACTAGCTGCTCCATGGGAAAAAGACAAGGCAGTCTACTTCTATAAATACTTACAGGCTTGGAAACAATATGCAGCAGTTCTACACTGTCATATAGGGTTGCTATGAGTCAGAATCAACTTGATGCAGTGGGGTTTTTTGGTTTTATACATATCCTGAAACCAGACAGACTGCCGAGGTTCAGACCCAAGCTCCTATACTTTGCAGCTATGTTACACTGGACAAATTAATTAACCTCTCTTTGTCTCAGTCTGTGGTAGTTCAGTTTGTATGTCAACTTGGCTGGGCCTGGTTGAGTGGCTGGGCAGCTGGATGTAGTATTCCACATGATGAAACTGGTAATCAACTCCATGGTAGAATCTACTGTGATCAGCTGAATAGCTGCCTTAGGGAATGTGGTCTGCTTCCTGCATTTAAGCAGAAGCCTTGGGGGATGGTCTCTAGCCTTTGGCATGCTTGGACCCTGCATGTAGCCATGTCTTTGTTCAGCAGCTTACCATGCTCTGCCAACCTTGGGACTTACAGTGGACTTGAATTAATGGCCTGCCATGTGGTTTGGTAACATCAGGACTGTGCCTTTTTACTTGTCAACCTTGGGTTTCTCAGCCTCAGCAGCCAGCAGCTGTCTGAGTGAATAAATGCCTCTAGCTCCATTGGGCCGGGAGCAGGAGGCAGAGCTGAATGCCAAGGTTGAGGGGCTTTCACCCAGACCCTAAAGCCTGGCACTTTGAACTTAGACTTAAAGCCTCCAAACTGTAAGAGAATAAACTCCTGTTTCTTAAGGCCATCCCATTTGTGGCATATTGCTGTCAGAGTGGCCCTAGGTAACCAGAACACAGTCCATCATCTCTATAAACAGGATAACAGTAAGAGTAACCATGTAAGATTGTTGTGGGGATTATGTGTAATGTATCTAGATGGATTCCAGACACACTATGAGTACTTGATAAAATGTGGTTAACATCATTAATACTGTGATGTGGAGAAACAATGTACAACAAAATGGCCACTTTGATCACCATATCAC
The DNA here is from genome assembly GCF_000298275.1 of Orycteropus afer afer. NCBI lineage: Eukaryota > Metazoa > Chordata > Mammalia > Tubulidentata > Orycteropodidae > Orycteropus > Orycteropus afer. Next base: position 9,466,760 of record NW_006921700.1, on the reverse strand, counting down.
ACTCTTCAATTTTGCTGAGTTTATTGTCAACTTAAATATTTGGCACTTTTTTCAAATATCTTTCAACAACATCTTTATCTTTTGAGCCAATAATTTTGATAATTAGACAATTCTGCTTTACTTACCATCTTCATTATAAAGGAATACCCTAGACAATAGCTGTTAATATCTCATTTTATTACAAGTGATAATGTTAAAATTCACAAGGGTTCACTATGTGCCAGGCATTATTCTATGTGTGTTTCATATAATCTTCACAACAACCTTGCAAGCTACAAGAAACTCAGGATAAATGAATAATCAAATTTGTTCTAGTAACTCAAGGCTGTTTAAGTGCCTAGAAAGTTCTGTTATCTGTAAATACCAGCAGGCAGAGAGAGAGTAATGGCATCTGAGCTCACAGATTTTTATTTTTCAGTATCTGGTTGCATTCAGAATTGTCTGCCAGGAGAGAAAAAGGGGACATGCATGTTGTGCACACTAAGTGGCTAGCTGTGTTCTGCAAGAAGGTTCCAGCATAAGAAAAGCCCCAAACAGGAAGGGAAAAGTATGCAACAAGGCCTCAAGGAGGGAGGTGCTATCACGTAAATGAAGCTGATAAGAGCCTTCGTGGTACCACAGCAGAAGGGAGATAAGTATTAGAACCAACAGTATTTGCAGTAGGACACAAAAGGAGTGTGATAGAGAATTTTAGAGATAATCTGGTGAACCTTATTTTTTTTATCGGTGAGGAGACTGTGGACCAAAGAGCAGTAACTTGCCGAAAGGCTCATGGACAATTAATGAAGGAAATAGAGCTAGAAGTAAGGTTAATAACTCCTAGACCAGTATCTGCTGTCACTATTTTCCCATTTGGCAAAATAGTAACTTTCGCAAACCTGTACAACTGTGGTCCATTTGAATTTAAATTTATTAAATTAATTTTACAATTCCTCTGGAGATGCAACAGAAGTCTCTTATGAGTTTGTAACCAGATAAAACACAGAGGCCATAATCTTCACCACAGTGTAAAGAGAAGTGATGAGACCTCAGGTCCCCTGTGGAAATGGTTTCTGTGAACTGCACATTCAGACTCCCAAAAGCCCTTAAAATGTGGCTAAGGGCATGCACTCTGGAAGTACCTGACATGAGTTCAACTTCTAACTCTTTACTACACAGGGACCTATGTCAAGTTCACTTCTGTAAGTCTCAGAATTCTCATCTGTAAAACTCAGAGAGCTGGTGTAAAAATTCAGTAAAATACATCAAGTGAATGAGATTACACATAGAAAACCAAAGCAAACAAAACCCACTCACGGCAGCCCTCTGTGCTACAGAGTAGAACTGTGCTCCATAGAGTTTGTTGTTTGTTTGGATTTGGTTCTGATCTTAATGGAAGCTGATCACCAGGCCTTTCTTCTGTGGTGCCTCTGTATGGATTCAAACCACCGATCTTTTGATTAGTAGTCAAGTGCAAAGGGTTTGCAACACCTTGGGACCTCCCTACATATTTCACAAATACTGTTTGTGCTAGGGGAAAATAAAACAGATTCAAACACATTCTATAGAGACGTTTTTATTAAGCCTTAAATGGGACAAAAACACAATAAAAAACAATCATCCAGGATGAGGAAAACCATCAGCATGCACACAGCACAGAGGCAGAATGGAGTCTGCTGACTCACAACTATGGGGCTAATTTATATGATAGAAAACAAAGGAAATCATCACAAAATCATGGTTGGTGGTAAGTCAATTCATTAACCTCGCCAAGTGGGACTACGGAAGTGGGAAAAGAACCATGATTGGGATATGTACATAAGTGCTGATTACAAAGGGTTACAAAGATGGTTTCTGGGCTTGACCATTTGGCTATGTGGTGATCAGGGTATGACTAATTGCCACATGGACCTAAGTTATAATCATCAAGACCCCAATCTTTAACTTAGATAACATGCAGGTATTTTTGGTAAATTATTGAGAACATGTCCCAGCAAGTTCCATGGTTCTTTGTGTAAGCCTGCGGGTAATCTGTTCTTCTCTGGGCTTCCCTGGGAACTAACTATAATTTACTTTCAACGACACTCTTCCTGAGAGTAAACTGTCCCTCCCTAGGTTCGCCAACAACTTCTCTAATCATTGCTGGCTTAATGACCAAAAAGAACTTAAATGGCATCTGAATTTATGTCAAGATGAAAAATGGAATTAGGTCTGTAGACTACAGCCTTCCACAAACCAAATGCCTTAAAATTTAAGCTCTAATACAAGTTATAGAGAGCTCTGGGTAATGAGGCCATGATCAAGGTGTTAATGGTGGTCCACTTCCTATAAAGTTACAACCAATTACTTTATATTACTGCAGAAGATTATCCACACCATGATTCTCACATACATTTCCTGCCTTACTTCTATCATTTCCCTGCAGAAATTATTACAGCAATGAAAGTGACCAAAGCATTTTCTCCTGACTGTGTTTTTTACTGTAAGATCACGATGAGTCGGAATCAACTTGGTGGCAGTGGGTTTTTTATGCGCTTTACTCTCCCATCTCTCTCCTGTACTCTTCCTCTACTACCTAGAATGCCCTTTGATTTTTTTTCTTTTTGGTTCAAATTCTGCTCATCTCAATTTCATTGAAACAGTATGCCCATCTTCTTAAGGATTGTATCCTACAATCTGGCCTAGCGCAGGAGCATAATAGATACAAATATGCCAGATGAGCTGTGTGATGATGAGAGCCTTACACTCTGCATATTTTGTGGCTTTGAATAACCCCTTCTGAGCTAGTGGAAGAGCAGCAAGCCGTCCTTTCCACAGACATTTGCTGATTTCCTATAAGACACTAAGCGCTGAGTGAGGCTCTGGGAATATAGCAGTGACAAGGCAGACTTAATCTCTGACCCTATGGCACTTATAATAAACTAGCGGAGCACACAGTCAATGGCTGTAGTAAAACAAATCTAAGTTTACTATTGTAATAAGTCCAAGATAGGATGAAACAGAATGTTGTAAGAGCAGAAAACAGGGGTGGGGGTGGAAGACTTTACTTGTTCAGCGAGGTCATTAGATATAAATCTGAAATATAACTGTAAGGTGACCAGATGTGTGTGTTAGAGAGAAATAGCTCAGGAAGAGGGAACAGCATATTTGGAAGACCTTATGAAAGAAGGGAAGGAGCCCTGGTGGTACTGTGGTGAAGTGCTCAGCTGCTAACTGAGAGGCTGTTGGTTCAAACACACAAGCCACTACACAGGAATAAGATGTTGACAGTCAGCTTCCATAAAGATTTCCAGCCTTGGAAGCCCTAGGGAGCAGTTCTAGTTTATCCTATAGAGTAGGTATGAGTTGGAATTAACTTCATGGTAATGTTTCATTCTTTCATGAGGGGGAGGACCTTGGACTGAAGGAGCAGCTAAAGGCAGCTAAATGGGACCTGGTGAGACTGATAAACAAAAAGTGAAGGAGACAGAGCATGCTTCATGAAGCCTTGAAATGATTGCAATAGCAATTCCAATAGCACATTCTAAATACAACATAACCACCAATCCCACTATTACTGGCAAGACATCAATATTTTATTCAATGTGCAATGATCATCCATGAAGAGATAATGAATATTCAATCGGCAGCATCTGGGGGAGGACTTCCCCAAGAGTAGGCAATCATAACTTGTACTTTTAAAGTATTAATCATTTCTTTTTATTGGAACTTTTTAAATGTGTGTGTGTGTGTATGTGTATGTGTGTGTATATACATACATATATGCATATATACATGAATATAAATGTGTAATTATATATGCATACATATATTCATGCTTGAGGCAGAAACTAGAAACCTGAAGATGTGAAGGGCATTTTACTTTTTAAGATGATTTCTGATTTAAGAGTTCATTTAATACCCACAATTTTTACAGAAACGTGGCACCCTAATTGTAGTCAAGAAAACTAAGGCTTCTACACAGATACACAGCTAGTTAATGAAAAAGTAGAGTTAAAATCTAGATCTTTTGGCTCCTCAACGATTGTGTGTTCCACTGCCCAAGAAAGTGGGGAGGCTTGCTGATCCCTGACAGTCCACATGACAGTCAAGAAATGTTTTAGTCACTCTTTTGGAACCACTGGAGTGAGGACCCCAAGCAAATGCTTGAGCCTCTAACTTCCTCTCTTTAAAAGTCCCCTAAGACTACACTTGTTGTTTACACTTCCCACCCAGAATCAGCTGTTACCCAGCATACCAATGGTTGTAGCCTAGAAAAGAGACTGAGAGTGTTCTGAATACTCTACTCCTCAGAAAGAAGGTTGGGCAATCTACTTCCACAGAGAAACAGCCTCAAAAACCCAAGGAGGGGTCGCTATGAGTCAGATCCAACTTGATGGCAGTGAATTTGGTTTTTTGGTTTAAGGTGCAATGACTCTGTGGGAGAAAGACCTGGTGATCTGCTCCCATAAAAATTACAGACTAGAAAACTCTACGAGGTAGTTCTACTCCATCAAATGAAGTTACTGTGAGTTGAAATCAAATCCACAGTGCCTAACAACAGCAATGTGATCAAACCTTCCTCTCCTTCTCAAGAAAAAATAACAGAAGCCATATAAGTGAAAGACATAATAACAAGAATAGCACTGAATACAGTCTAATATATTTTAACAGTAAATTGTTCACAATATATATACATTATTATTTGTAGTAATTTGCCCATGATGTGTCTCATGACATCTGACAGCCCATCAGTGTGTCATGAGAGCTCAGATAAAAACTTCTGCTTTAAAGAATGCCTCCCACATTTCCTTTTTCTCTTCCTCTTCTTCATTCTCCTCATCTTTTTTCTCCTCCTCCCATTCTTCCTCTTCTTCTTCCTCTCTTCCTTCGCCTCCTCCATTTTCTCCCTTTCTTTCCTGTCATGTCCTGCCTGTGTGGCCAGTCCTGTCTTTTAGGTTATGTGCCCTAATTACCACATGAAAAGGAAGCAAGAGCCAGGTGTGTTCACAGAAATGCCCACCTCCCTTTTAGAGGTACCAGCTAGGCAGATTGAGAGCAGAAAGCAACCTGAAACCTTGGAAAATACATGAAGCTTTACTAGTCCAACACATGCAGGCACACACACACGCACAGAGAGAGAGAGAAAAAAAAAAAAAAAAAAAAACTTGATACCAACTAAACAAACTCTCCACCGTTCTGGTGAGGAAGCCCATTTGAGGAGCCCGTTGCAAGCAGAGAAAAGGTGAGGCAGGGGTCAAGCAAGCAGGAGAAGGTTATTCTGAGGGTTGATTTAATTTATGGCGTTTATTTGTATCCTCTATCGTTCAGCAGGAAACCTTGTAAATGATGTTTGCATGCACTAAACTGTGATAACTGAACTGATGAGTTAAAGACTTGACTGAACATTTAATGTTGCTTATTAAATAATTATGACGATGTTTGATGAATGGCCCTGATTCCCTGAACTTCCAACTGAGATTTTCAGCATGAGTTTCATTAGACAGACGTGGATGGTGCCTGCTGCAACCCAGCTGCAAATGAGCTTGCAAAACATTTGAACTGGAAACCTTCAAATGTGAATAATTCAACTGTCTTGGCCCATCTTCCTTGGTCTCCAAACTAGCATTTCATTTTCATTTGATGATGGAATGGAGGCAAATTAGCTTCTGTCTATGGGGTTTTCTAAAGTATCACTGCAAGATATCTTAGTATGTAGTCAATGAAAAATTAATCTATGTTCTTTGTGGAAGGGGAAAAAAAAAAGCTATTAAACTTAAAAATAAAAAAAGTCTTATTCTGAAATGTCAGTCACCTTCCATGAGCACCAGGCCTCTGTATGCCAAATGTAGGTGAGAGACGAGAAATACTATGATTTATTAAAGCCAATGAACTTGTTCAGCTTCTGAGACAGAGTCATTTGTTGTAATGACATGTGTCACACACTTTTGAAACACCTTCATGCAATGGTATAAGGGCTCATCAGACCATCCAACAATATGATTTCAAACAAAAAAGCATTGCAAATCTGGGATTTCAGCCCTAACATCTTAAACAATTTTTGATGGCAGGTTCAATTGATATATCCACTGTCAATTCACATTTGTGGTTTTATTATTATTATTGATTTTTCTTTATTTGTTTGCATAAAACCAAGCAGAATATGTACTCCACGATCTAAAAGAAAGTAGATGATGGTGGTGTGAAGGGAGCCTTAGGATTCAAGAGAGGTGGACTTGATTCTGAAAGACAGTAGAATGTGGTAGTGAAGGATGTAGGATCTGGGACCTCTTGTCACTCTCTACCAGCTGTAGAAGAAAGCACAGGCCCATCTGCTGAGGGTTTCTGAGTTCTCCTACTGCTCATTGTGTAGCCACAATTTTATCTGGTAAAGTATTTCAATTCTTTGGCCTGAGTTGCATCATCTGAAAAGTGAAGATATTGGGCATTCTGCATACTCATATTTAAGATTATTTGGTGATTTAGCAAGCAGTTCTCTAGAATTTAATTCACTTTTAATTATTTAGGAGTATTTAATTGACCCACAAAAAAAGGAGTGACTTCTTGATAAAATTAATTTAAAACATGTTAATGCAGCATCTCAATGTGCAGTTTACTTACAGTTTGCTAGATTTCTAGTGACTTTGAAAAGCTGATCTGCTTTTCAGCAAATCTGCTTTCCAGCAAATAAAAAATGAATAAGGTCTCTAAAATCAATTTATTTTATGTTAATCCAAAAATAGTTTGGAAGCATTTAATAAATGACAGAGACACACTAGAGGCCATAAATCATAACTGACAATGCCTCCAGGTATAACCAGCATTTCATCCTGATGCTGCTCAACCATTTGTTCTGTGACCCACCCTTGATGGGCAGCTATTTCTCCTAAATTAATTGACACTGATATTAGAGAAGAAAGGAGGTAGAGCAGGGGCAAAGTTGACAAGAAGAGTTCAGATAGTGAACAGAGATGCATCATACTTTTCAAAGTGCTTGATTTAGACAACTTGAAGAAATAAATAGCAGATCTGAATTTTTCCTTCAAATTGTGTCATTACAATTATTACTCTAAATCTTTATTGAAATAACCTCTCAGCTTTGAGTGATTTTGTTTTTTGTACATTCTTATTGACTCATTTCCGCCACTCCTCTGTCACTTTGCTGTACTGTGGTGGTTTGTGTGTTGCTGTGAGGGGACAGGCTATGACAATGGTATGTCAAATACATGCAGTGTCACCCGTAATGGACAGGCTTCAGTGGAGCTTCCAGACTAAGACAGACTTGGAAGAAAGAAGGGGCCAGCCACTTCTCAAAGAATTGGCCAGTGAAAAACCTCATGAATAGCAGTGAAACACTGTCTGATAGATTACTGGAAAACTTGATGAATAGCCCTGAAACATTGTCCAATATAGTGCTGGAAGATGAGCCCCTCAGTTCGGAAGACACTCAAAATACAACTGGGGAAAAGCTGCCTCCCCAGAGTATAGTAGACCTTAATGGCATGGGTGGAGTAAAGCTCTTGGGACTTCTGTTTGCTGATAACTCAAAAAGGGAAGAAATAGCTGCAAACTTCCATTAATGATTAGAACATGGAATGTACAAAGTATGAATCTAGAAAAATGGAAAGTTGTCAAAAATGAAATGGAATGCATAAAGATTGATATCGTAGGCATTAGTGAGCTGAAATGGTCTGGTTTTGGCCATTTTGAATCAGACAATCATATGAGGTACTATGCCAGGAATGACAAATTGAAGGGAATGGTGTAGCATTCATCATCAAAAAGAATGTATCAAGACCTAGCCTGAAGTTCAGTGCTATTAGTGATAGGATAATATCCATACACTTACAAGGAAGATGAGTTAATACTACTATTATTCAGTTATGCACCTACCACTAAAGCCAAAGACAAGGAAATTGAAGATGTTTACCAACCTCTGCAATCTGAAGTTGGCTGAACATGCAATCAATATGTGTTAATTATCACTGGTGCTTGGAATGCAAAAGTTGGAAACAAAGAAGAATCACCAGTAATTGGAAAATATGGCCTTGGTGATAGAAATAATTCCGTAAATCACATGATAGAATTTTACAAGACCAATGACTTATTCATCACAAATACCTTTCCTCAACAACACAAATGGCAGCTATACACATGGACTTGGCCAGATGGAGCACACAGAAATCAGTCTGATGGCATCTGTAGCAAGAGACAACGGAGAAGCTCAATATCTTCAGCCAAAGCAAGGCCAGGAGCTGATTGTGGAACAGACCATCAACTGCTCATATGCAAGTTCAACTTGAAGCTGAAGACAATTAAAAGAAGTCCACAAGAGCCAAAATATGACCTTAATTATATCACTCCTGAATTTAGAGACCATCTAAAGAATAGATTTGATGCATTGCACACCAACTACCGAAAACTGCAGGAATTGTGACAAGACATCAAGAATGTCATCCATGAAGAAAGCAAAAGGTCATTGAAGAGATAGGAAAGTACGAAAAGAACAAAATGGATGTTAGAAGATACTCCAAAACTTGCCTTTGAGCAGAGAGTAGCCAAAGCAAATGAAAGAAATGAGAAGATAAAAGAGCTGAACAGAAGATTTCAAAGAGCAGCTCAAGAAGAGAGTCAATTATTATAATGAAATGGGCAAAGACCTGAAGTTAGAAAACCAAAAGGGAAGAACATGCACCACATTTCTCAAGCTGAAAGAACTGAAGAAAATAACCAAGCCTCTAGTTGCAATATTGAAAGATTCTATGGGCAAAATATTGAATGATTCAGGAAGAATCAAAAGAAGATGGAAGGAATACACAGTGTCACTGTACCAAAAAGAATTGGTCAATGATCAATTTCAGGAGGTGGCATATGATCAAGAACCAATGGTATTGTCAAAGTTGCAGTGAAGGAATTGGCAAATAAAGCTCCAGGAATTGATGGAATACCTGTTGAGATGTTTCAACATATGGATGCCACACTGGAAATATTCACTTGCTATGTCAAGAAATTTGGAAGACAGCTATCTGGCCAATTGACTGGAAGAGATCCATATGTGTACCCATTCCAAAGAAAAGTGATCCAACACAATCTGGAAATTATCAAACAATATCATTAATATCACACAGTAAACTCTTACTGAAGATCATTCAAAAATGCTTACAGCAGTATATTGATAGAGAGCTGGATTCAGGAGAGGACGTGGAAAGAGGGATATTATTGCTGATGTCAGAAGGATCTTGGCTGAAAACAAAGAATACCAGAAAGATATTTATTTGTGCTTTATTGACTGTGTAAAAGCATTCAACCATGTGGATCATAACAAATTATGGATAACATTCAGAAGAGAGGGGATTCCAGAACATTTGATAGTGCTCATCAGGAACATGTACATATACCAGGAAGCTGTTGCTTGAACAGAACAAGGGGATACTGCATGGTTTAAAATTAGGAAGGGAGTGTGTCAGGGTAGTATCCGTTCACCATACATATTCAATCTGTATGCTGAGCAAATAATCCAAGAAGCTGGACTATATGAAGACAAATATGACATCAAGATTGGAGGAAGACTCATTAACAACCTGCAATATGCAGATGACACAACTTTACTTGCTGAAAGTGAGGATATCTTGAAGCACTTACTGATGAATATTAAAGACTTCAGTCTGCAGTATGGATTACATCTCAACATCAAGAAAATGAAAATCCCCACAACTGGACAAATAAACAGCATCATGATAAATGGAAAAAAAAAAAAAAAGATTTGTGTTGTCAAAAATTTCATATTACTTGGTTCTACAATCAACACCAATGGAAGCAGCAGTCAAGACAACAGACAATGTATTGCTTTGGGCAAATCTGCTGCAAAAGACCTCTTTAAAGTGTTGAAGAGCAAAGATGTCTCTTTGAAGACTAAGGTGCACCTAACCCAAGCCATGGTAGTTTCAATAGCCTCATATGCATGTGAGAGCTGGTCAATGAGTAGGAAGACTAAAGAATAGTTAATGCTTTTAGTTGTGGTGTTGGTGAAGAATACTGAAGGTACCATGAATTGCCAAAAAAGCAAATCTGTCCTGGACAAATTGCAGCTAGAATGATCCTTGGAAGCAAAAATGGCTAGACTTTGTCTCACCTACTTAAGTCATGCTGTCAGAATGGACCATTCACTGGAGAAGGATATCATGCTTGGTAAAGTGGAGGGTCAAAGAAGAAGAGGAGGGCCCTTACCGAGATGGATTGACACAGTGGCTCTAACGATGGGCTCAGGTATAGCACAGATTGTGAGGCTGGCAAAGGACCAGGTAGTATTTCATTCTGTTGTACATAGGGTCTCTATGAGTTGGAGGCAACTCAATGGCACCTAACCACATTGACTTATTCCAGGCTAGCTAGAGATTGGACTCATATATAGATTTTACAAACAAAATGATAAATTTTAAAATTCAGGCATATAAGGATTCCTACCCAGAGAGAGGGGCAACTGTGGTTCAATGGTAGAATTCTCACATTCTGTGTGGGGGATTCAGGTTTGATTCCCAGTCAATGCACCTCATGGGTGCCTATCACCAATCTGTCACTGGAGGCTTGCCTTTTTCTGTGATGCTAAGGTGGACTAGGAAGAAAGAAGGCCTGGCAATCTAATTCTACAAATGAGCCAATGAAAATATTATTAATCACAATGGTCTTTTCCAGCTGTGCATAGGGTTGTCACGAGTCCAGGACTGACTCATGTCTGTCATAGGATAGCAGAACCTGATTTAAGACTGAATTGGCAGAGACCTGCTACGTCACACCCTTCACAACTTCACCAACTTAGACAACAAAAGCATAGCCTTGTTTATTGCCCTGTCACCTGGTCTTCTCTAATACTCATTCCTACATTCCTGTCACCCCCTTTACATTCTTAAGAAACAAATCTGGGAGCCCTAAAGTGTGGATTCAAATTTAACTACTACATAATCAAAGCTATCTTCTAGCATATATATCTAATCTAGTTCAGCATTTGCTCTTAGCTGAAAAATTACCCTCCCTGACTCTCTAGCCCATTTTATACTTCTAGATTTTGGGTTCTCTGATGCATAACTTAAGTGCTGGAATCTCCAAAAGAAACCCTAGCCTTCTTTACATTTCTTCTTCCCAAACACTGTCTCCCCAGTTCCAAATATAATGCCATGTTACTTGTTCAGTGCTCTAGAGATGCCTGTACATCTTCATATCAGTGAGGGATTAATTGATAAATAGCTGAAGCAAGTGGGTCCCTAAAAAGGGAAGTAGGAGTATGGAATATTAAGTTAGGGAATGCCAAAAATAAACTGTGAATTTTACAAACCACCAAGAAAGTAGCCCTCTGGAATATTTGGAAAGCAATTAACAGATAATTTACTAGAATACTTTGGGACCAAAAGGAACTGGTCCCAGAAATAAGGGATTAGGTACCAAGTGAGACACTACAAATTGCTAATGGTCAAAGAACAGTTAGCCGCAGGGATCCAGGTGAGGAGAGAGAACCCAGGCACACCCAAAGCAGCAGGATAGGAGAGCAAGAGAAAGGGGATTAAAAGCCAGGAACCTGGACAGAGAAGCAGTAAGCCACAGGAACCCAGGTAAGGGTGGTAGGAGAAGTTTCCAACAGGGAGACAAATTTGTCTGTTCAGTTTGTCCTACCATGGTAACATGTTGATGTGAGTTTTGATGCTGAGCCACTGGTGTGGGATGCACATGGTGCACAGGTATCAGCCTAGCTTGCAGACTGTGACAGATTAGGAAGAAGGAAGAGACCATCCACTTCTCAAAGAATTGGCCAGGGAAAACCTTATGAATAGCAAAGAAACACTGTTTATC
>NW_006921700.1:9405353-9452263 GCF_000298275.1 Orycteropus afer afer | reverse complement strand
TAGGGTGGAGGGTCGACAAAAGGGGTGGAGGCCTTCAACAAGATGAATTGACATGGTGGCTGCGATGATGGGCTCAAGTATAGCAGGGATCATGGAGATGGTGTGGGATCAGGCAGTGTTTCGTTCTGCTCTGCATGGGGTCGCTATGAGTCGGAAATGACTCAATGGTACCTAACAGCATCAACAATGGTCCAAGAATTCACAGTAAAGAGAATTTTCAGCAGCTATGGATGCATAGCTAAGGTGTTTCTTGGTGAGAATAAATATTCCCTAAGAAGCCAGCAAGAACTTTCAGGTAAAAGGAGGAAAGAGGAAAATGATAAAAAGGAAGTTTGAGGTTGGTCAACATGCCACACTTGTAGGTTTCTGTTGCCTGGTTATACACAGGTTCAACTCCAGGCAGCAATTTATTTTCAGTGTCTTCTCTCCCACATTCTAATTTTCCCATGTGGTAGGTAAGGTTGTGTGTCAACTTAACTGCACCATGGTTTTGAATGGCTGGGAAACTTGATGTAGTTATTCTCCATGATGAGATTGTAATTACTTCCATGCTGGAATCTTCTGTGAGCAGCTGAGTAGGTATGCTCTACTTCCAGTATATAAGGAGACACTTGGAGAAAAATCTCTAGCTTTTTGGCACATCTGGATAGATTTGGCTGAGTCTTCATCTCAATGGCCTGCCATGTTGGCTGCTGATTTTGGGATTGGCTGATCTTGGGATTGGTCCTGGACTTCACCAAATGGTCTGTTGTGTTGCCTGTTGATGTTGAGATTGTGCCATTCTGCTTGCTGACCCTGGGTTTGTCAGTCTCAGTAGCCAGCAGCTGCATGAGTTATGAGAAGTCTCTAGCTCCAGTGGGCCTGAAATAAGAGGCAGAGCTGAAACCGAAGGTCAAGAAACCTTCACCTGGCCCCTCCAGCCAGCACTCTGAATTTGAACTTCTAGCCTCCTAAACTGTAAGAGAATACATTTCTGTTTGCTAAAGCCATCTACTTGTGGTATTTCTATTATACCAAGATACCCCAGAAATTCATTTTCTTCTTTGCAGCCCAGGTTCCATCTTCCCCTTACATATATCCATCCTCAGCACCTCCCTGAGAGCTTACAAGTTTCTGTTCTTCAACAGTGCTCTCCAGTATAACCAATCTTGTTCTACCTTCATAGGAGAAAAAATAAATTGTGGAGAACAGCATTCAAAGTTCAGGGAAACTGTTATATTTTACATGGACAAATAATGTTGGTAAAGTTAGAGAATTTGGCAATTGGTCTATACCAGATTAATCATGGCCTGTGGGCCCAATCTGGCTCGGTACCCTATGACTGAAGCTAATAATGAGTTTTAAAAATGGGTATTTGTTCATGATTTGATGATAGGTACACTAGCTTTTAACTTCAATTTAGTGAAATGTTACCCTGCCCTAAAAAAGGAATTCCATTTTTTTCATAAGTACACCTATATTACCAAAAAAAAAAGCACTAAATTGTTAAAATTTAGTATAATTATATATACTCAATAAGTATTTAATATCTACATTGAGTACATATATATGCATGTGTGAGGGTAAATATATTTATGTACTATCTATGTACTATCTATGTATGTGTTCATTAAATATATAGAGAGAATATATAGTTTTTTAATTTCATCATAAAAAAAATGAGTAGAAAGTTGTTTTATCTCTTGTTATATAATATCCAGGATTCAGCCTCATGAACCATAAAGTTTAAAGAAAAAGCTTGCTGACCCCTGTTCTGTGCTATAGTTATTATCCATACCTTATTATTAATCTCAAATCTCCCTTTCTATTTAATACTTTTATTCCATTTTATGAGTGTCACTAATGAATAGATCTTTGTGTTTTGAAGAAACATGGTGATAAGGACATACCCATCACACTTTCTTCCTTACAATTTTTTTGTTTGTTTGTTTTGGTTTTCTTTGTTTTTTATTTTGTCATGGTGGAAACACCACAAAAAATATAGCAGTGTTTTCTCATTCAAGGGAGTTTAAAAATTGGTTAAATGTAAACAAACTACTCATGGGAATGTTATAATACCAAAATAGGTTGTTCTTAAACCCATGATAGTTTAAATTCAATCAGTTCCTTCCACCCCTACCCACAAGCTCCTTTATCCCCCGCCAAAAAAATAAAAATAAAAAGATATGCTTTAGTACTAAATATAAAATGTATGTATATTTTTCCCTCCTGAAGTTGATTTTGAAAACTGTTTTCCACTTTTTGCTAATGTCAAATTAAAGTTAGGATGGAAAATGAAAATACAGTATCCAAAGTTGGTCAAAGTTGTATCACAAAGGTATAAATTATGGAGTTAGCCTGGATTAAATTTACAACAATGATAACGAGTCCATGCGCATTGTTAGTGTGTGACACCCACTTCAACATAATAGCAAAAGATCAAGAAGGAGGTGGAGTGAGTCACGAGGTCACAGAGATTTCTTAAAGTCCTGAGTCAGACTTCAATTGTCTTTGTGGAAACTGGGCCAGACAATGCCTTTTAAGAAAGAAAGCCATCAATCTCAAAAAATACCAAGCCAATGATTAGTGAAAACAAGCCAAACTTCCATTCTCCTCTCCCACATTCCACTCCTTTCAAATAAACAGAACATATCAATATGACTAAGTCCCATAAACCAAATAATTTCTCACAAAGTTCTTATCTGCTAGATAAGAAACATGTTCAGAAGTAGTTGGAAACAAAATGAGAAATGAAAATCATCAGTTAAAATAAAGAAACCAAATGATGCCAGCAGAATACTGTTCCAAGAAAAATGGTGACATTTCAGTTGCTACAAAAATTCTGACATACAATAGATAACAACAAGGAAGTTCCAAGTTTCATTTCTATCCAAGATTCTGAGGCAATTTCTTAAGTCTTTCAGACAATCAATAAACAGATGGTCTCACTAGCATTCAAATCCCATTTTTTTCCATTTGTTCTCTAAAACAAGGCAATCAGGCTAAGGGAACAGTCATTCCCTTTTCACATGGTTGTCTGTGCATGATAATTTGACATATATTGTTCTTGAAGATTTGGGGGGAGGTGGGGGTGGTAGGTTGCTTTGTTCCAAATAAAAATGTCACATTTTCAAATAGTATTGGCCAACCGCTTCACAAAATGCTGCCTTTCAGTTGATAGTGACCCTATACCCCAGGTCAGCAAGGTGAAGTAAGGGCAGCAGAAAAATGCTTCAACCACCACCATGGAAATAATGGCTACAGGACATGCCAAAACACTTAAAGCTGAGGCATAATGTGATTGTTCAATATAATGGACAGGCAACAATAAAGTTTTAAGTTATAGTTAAGAGAAGGAAAACATAATTTTCTTTCTTTCTGTGGCAGTGATTTAACTTTATTATTACTATTATTTTGCCTTGGATGTTCTTAGGTTCAGGCATTTTCTTTATTGACTATACTCTATGGCCAAGATCCCAACTAGCAAGGGCTGCAGAGCCTGTAGATGATGGGAAGGCAGCCTAGAGATCAGAGATCAAGAACAAACAAGGCTGAGGTCTCTACCAGAAGAGAAAGAAACTTCTCTATCCTAGTTCAACTTTCATTTGGAGTAATCCAGCTTCCAGATTTCCTGGGAACTGGTCAAACCTTAAGTTCCTTTCCTTGCCACAAGTTGAGTTAGCTAAGGCTGATGAGCCCTGCTACTTTGAGTCAGGTATTTGGGTTTTTTGGTTAGCATTTTACCTTTGAAATCAACCCTGTGCTAAACAATTTGCACAATTTCAGTCTGTTCATCCAATCATCAGAGTGAAGTTACTCCCTGGCAATAAGGAATTTTGACTTCCAGATATCCCAAAGTGTTGTCCTTATAATCAAGGTGGCCCTAGCCTAACTGGTGTGGGAAGTGTGTGAGTATATATATAAGTGGACGCATTGTGTATGTGTATGCCACATGCATATTGTTCTTCAGGGTAATTTAACATGTAAATTTAAAGTAGTACTAGTACAGCGAATGTGGCAATAAACAGATTCTTCTTACAGATATACTTTCTTCAATTCATCTATTCATACACACATCTCTTCTTATATATACTATACTTACTTTGCTTCATCTACCCATATGCCAAATAATACAAAATCAATTTCTCTTAATTAATAAGCATTAAGTTATTAGAAGATAATCATGGTTTCTTAGCATATTAATAGCAAATGGCCTGGCGTGTTTTTATCGTTGTAAAAATAAGCATAGCACATTTACCAATTCAACATTTTTTCAGACGTATAATTTAGTGAGGCATTCTGGTGGTGTAGTGGATAAGGCACTTGACTGCTAACCAGAAGGTCACTGGTTCAAACCCACCAGGTGTTCCATAGAAAGAAGACTGGACAATCTACTTCAGTAAAGATTTACCACCTCGGAAATCCAGAGGGGGTCGCTCTGAGTCAGAAACTACTCAATGGCAGTGAGTTTGGTTTTTTGTTTTTGGCATAATTTAGTGATTACTCACTGCTGTCGGGTTGGATCTTCATAGTGACCTCTCCTTGAGTTTCTGAGCAGTATCTCTACAGAAGTAGATTGCCCAACCTTCCTTCCGAGGAGTGGCTGGTGGGTTTGAACCGTCAGTCTTCTGGTTAGCACTCAAGTGCCTTAGACACTACACCACCCGAGCTCCTCAATTTAATGATATCAACTACATTAACCGTGTTGTGCAACCATCACTCATAGTCATTGCCAAATTTCCTGGCACCAAAAATGGAAACTCACTGCTTCCTAAACAATGATCCCCCATCCTCCTCCTTTCCATCCCTGGTAACCATCAACAAACATTGGTCTCTATACATTTGCCTATCATTGTTATTTCACATAACAATATTTGTCCTTTTGTGATTGACCTACTTCACTTAGCATGTTTTTAAGGTTCATCCATGTTGTGGCATGTATCAGGACTTAGTTTTTAATGATACAAACAATAGGGTATGGCAAGATATATAAAACACGTGCTGTAGTTGTACTATTACCTGACCAAAGATAACGTAAGTGATCTCCTAAGGTCCCTTTGCCTCCTTGAAGTTAACTCTGTGGGGATACTAAAACTCCAGTTCAACTCAAATGAATCTTGGAAGGTGTTCATGTGCATGTCCAGCCTTGATAGGTGTTGTGCTAAGTGCTTTCCAGAGAAAAACAAAGCAAGAAATTTGCCACTAGCCAATGTACAATTCTTATGAAAGAAACAAGATTTATTGTATTGCACAGAAGATCCGGAAACAGTGCAGGAAGAAGAGCATAGAAAATGTATAACAAATAAATGAAGTAACAAAATGAGAATAAAGACAATAAATAGAATAAAAAGCCAAAAACTGAAGGACAAGTGCAGGCTGGAAATCTGAATTAGATAGAGAAATGTGAGAGGGATACTCTTCATCAATGAAAATGAAAGAGGTAAGTAGATTTTGAACTGAATTTAAACCATAAGACAGAATTGATGCATCTCCTTTGAATTGTTCAAAAGCCAATAGAATCCCCTGATCCATTCCATTACATTTATTTCTGTCGTGCTGGGCTAAAGGATAGAGAAGACCTTTCTTACTCTAATAAGTGAATAGCCCTGCCTCCCTCATTGCTGCTGCATCTTTGCTGACCTATATTTCTCTCATATGGATGGATCACCGCTAGTGAGTTCGACAGACGCTATAATATCATTATGCAAATGCAGGTTCACTGCCACTCTGGAATCCTATAGACTGATCGCTTCATTATCAGCCTTATCAGAAAATACAAGAGAATTGTGTCCCACACGCAGTGAGATGAGAACATAATTTAAATTAAGTAGTTTACTGTCTGGCTACTCTATTGGCTCGGGTGGGAGATCAGGAGAGCTGATTTCAGAAGCTGGGATATCAACAGGCAGACGTGCTGCCCAAACTGGCTTCCTGTGCTCTCCCTCCTCCCCTGAGTCTACCCTCTTCTCTCCACCAAATTAGGACCTATGCTAAGACACTCTGCAGCCTTTAATCTGCTCGCCTGCTGTCACATGTCCTTGAAAAGTTCTGCCTTAGAATAGAAGCAGTTTATCCCTGTGCTTAGAGAAGCAGGTTGTGTAGTAAAAATCTTCCCAACCTGAGGACCAGGAGGCCTGAATTCTATACACAGGTTCACAGAGTGACCTTGAGCATTTTAATTTTACATGACTCTTTATTTTTTTTTAAAGTCACTTGACCTATTTTGGTCTCCTGTCTATAAAATGATGTAGCTAATGAAGACTGTCTTTAAAACCCTGCTGAAGCAATAATATTCCCTTATTATCTAGACTTTTAACCTGATACTTTCTCTAAGCCTTAATTTTTAAAAATAAATAAAATATGACTATTGAAATCTATCTCAATTTGCAATTATCATAGGCTCCTATTAAGACAATGCATGTAAAATTTTGTTTATGTAGTAGATTAATGAAAGTTTATGTGTATTATTTCTAATGAGACTAATGGACTAAGGACTGGAGACATGGGCTCAGGTCTTGCCATTGATCATCATATGCTGGGTCATCTGGTCTAGCTAACCACTCTGGTCTTCACACTTAGTCTGGAGTGCACCTTTTCAAATCTTTTTCCAGAAATGCTCCTACTGACTCAATGCCAGGACTCAATTGTCACCTCTCCTATCAAGCCTGCCCTCAGCAGTATCATTACAAACTTTTTTTCATACTTTTACTGCAACATCTCTCCTACTGTTATATAAGTGCATGCTTTCTCTTTCGGACAGTAGCCTTCTTGAAGAAATTGACTGTTGTCCTTGTATCTCCCATTATCACCATGACGTCCCATGTGTGACACACACCTGGTTGTGGTCAGTTGCCATCGCGTCAGCTCCAGCTCATGGTAACCTTATGTACAACTGAATGAAATGGTGCCTGGTCCCATGTCATCTTCATAAGCATTGATACATCTGAGTTCATTGCAGTGGCTATTGTGTCAGTCCATCTCATTAAGGATTTCACTCATTTTGACTGATCCTCTACTTTACCAAATGTGACATCCTTTTCCTGCAATTGGTCTTTCCTGATAATATATGAAAAGTAAGTGAGCTTAAATCTCACTACCCTTATTCTAAAGAGCATCCTAAGGTCTCTTGGCGGCACAATGCTTTGTGCCCAACTGTTAACTTAAAGGTTGGTGATTCAAACACCCTCAGTGGTACCGTGGAAGACAAGGCCTAGTGACCTGCCTCTGTTAAGGTTGCAGCCTACGGAGCAAGCCTACTCTGCTTCATGGGGTTGCTTTGAGTCAGAGTCAACTCAACTGCAACTAACAGCAGCAACAAAGAACATTCTGGTTATCTTCTAAGACTGATTCGTTCATTGTTTTGGCAGTCCATCGTACATCCAATTTTTTTTACCAATACCACCATGCATATTAATAGGCCTTAATAGTGTTTGAGCAAGACAGATTACAATGGACTCAATTTAAGAAAGTTGATAAAACAGTCGTGTGAGAAGGGGTACTGAAAAAGAATGCCACAAATTCCTCCTGAGAGAAGTAGCCATAATTTTTCATGATCCCAAAGAAGGCCTCAGAGAGAAAGCTCTCATAGACTGCCAATGCCCTGTTGGAGAGGAACTGACTCCTCAACCTTGGGGAGTCATATACTAAGTTGGCCTTGAGCTAACTCCCATGTTGCTGAGAGCCCTTTAATTTGCCAAATTGCTGTTTCTGGGCTGACTCCAAAATTCAAGAATCTGCCACAATTTTGCAATTTTGACTGAATTCTGCATTCTAGACTCCAGATTCTGGAGTCTAGACCTGATCTTTCATTCCATCAGAGTTCTATCTCTGAAATAGCTCCACTAGCCTCTAAGTTCCCAGAACAAGTCAAGCATTATACACATTGCTTTCACTTCTGGGGTTGCACCCACCTGAATGGGAAATTAATGCCAAGCTTACAATTAATTAAAGTTTGAAAAACTCACCAGCCTTACCTAGTCCCAACCCATTCTTCTAAAGTTGAATCATAATATATTATTATTGAATAAATGAATGAATAAATAAATATACAATTCCACTCCTTCACTATTTAGTTGAGTAGCTGAGGTTGTGAGTCATTAAATGATTCATAAAGCCATAAACTAAGACAAAAGGAGCAATAGATGAATAACATGTTTAAAAGTGGAGGAAAACATAGAATCATTCTATATAAAGATGTTTAATTTGACAAACAAAATTGAGGACAAGAAAAGCTATATATATATATATTGTTGTTGTTGTTGTTATGTGCCATCGAGTCGGCCCTGACTCATAGCGACCCTTCCTTGGATTTCCTAGGTGGTATCACTACAGAAGTAGGATTGCCCAACCTTCCTTCTGAGGAGTGGCTGGTCGGTTTGAACCGCCAGCCTTCTGGTTAGCAGTCAAGTGTCTTACGCACTATGCTACCAGAGCTCCTATACACACACACACACACACACATAAATAAATATATGCATATATATATAAACCAAAAAAAATAAATTCACGGCCATCAAGTCGATCCTGACTCGCAGTGACCTCTCCTCCTTGGGTTTTCAAGTCAGTATCTCTGTTGAAGTAGATATACAAACCTTCCTTCCAAGGAGTGGTTGGTGGGTTTGAATTGCCAGCCTATTGGTTAGCAGTCAAATGCCTTAGGCAATATGCCACCAGAACTCCTTAAGTATATACATATATAAACATACATATATATTTAAGTGCATATATATGTATATAGTATATAAGTGTGTGTGTGTGTGTGTGTGTGTATATATATGTCTATGTATATATGTGTAGTGAATATATGGGTAGTGAAGTCTTACTACTCTCATTCTAAAGGTCTCTTGGTGGCACAATGGTTTGTGCTCAACTGTTAACTTAAAGGTTAGTGATTCAAACACACTCAGTGGTACCATGGAAGTGAGACTTCACTGCATATACATATATATGCACTTATACACACACACATATATATATACTTACATATATAAGTGTATATATATATGTATATGTATATGTATATACACACACACGCACACACATATACATGCACACTTATATATATATGGGAGATCTGGTGGCATTTGACTGCTAACCAGAAGGCTAGTGGTACAAACCCACCAGCCACTCCTCAGAAGGCAGGTGGAGCAATCTACTTCTGTAGAGATATGCCTCAGAGACCCAAGGAAGGTTTGCTATGAGTCGAACTGACTTGAGCAGTGAGTTTGGTTTTTCTTTATATGTAAGTATGTGTGTGTGTGTGTATACATATATATATGTTGTTTTTAGGTGCCATCAAGTCATCTCTGACTCACAGCAACCCTATGTATAACAGAACAAAACACTGCCCAGTCTTGTGTCAGCCTCAGAATACTTAGGACATATGAGCTCATCATTGCAGCCACTGTGTCAACCCATCTTCTTGAGAGCTTTCCCCTTCTTTGCTGACCCTCCACTTTACCAAGCATGATATCCTTCTCTAGGGAGTGGTCCTTTCTGAAAACATGACCAAAGTAGGTCAGACGAAGTGTGGCCATTCTTGCTTCCAAGAAGCATTCCAGCTGCACTTCTTCCAGGACAGATTTGTTCATTCTTTTGGCACTCCGTGATACCCTTAGTATTCTTCGCCAACACCACAACTCAAAAGCATCAACTCTTCCTCGGCCTTTCTTGTTCATTTTCCAGATCTCACATGCATATCAGGCAATTGAAAATACCATGACTTGGGTGAGGCACACTTTAGTCTTCAAAGAGATATTTTTGCTCTTTAGCACCTTAAATAGGTCTTTTGCAGCAGATTTGCCCAGTGCAATATGTCATCTGATGTCTTGACTGCTGATTCTATTGGTGTTGATTGTGGAACCAAGAAATATGAAATCTTGAACAACTTCAATCTTTTCTTCATTTATTGTGATGCTGCTTATTGGTCCATTTGTGACGATTTTCGTTTTCTTTATGTTGAGATGTAATCCACACTGTGGACTGAAGTCTTTAATCTTCATCAGTGAGTGCTTCAAGACATCTTCACTTTCAGCAAGCAAAGTTTTATTATCTGCTCTGTAAATTTTCACCCAAATCACAATAAAAATAAAAAAATTTTTTAAAAAGTTATATTATCTGCATATTGCAAGTTATTAATGAATCTTCCTCCAATCCTGATGCCACATTCTTCTGCATATAGTTCAGATTCTTGGATTATTTTTTCATTATATAGATTGAATAAGTATGGTAAAGGGATACAACCCTTATGCACTCTCTTCCTGATTTTAAACTTTGCAGTATCCCCTTATTCTGTTCTAATGACAACTTCCTGGTCAATGTACAGGTTCCTGATGAGCACCAACAAGTGTTGTGGAATTCCCATCCTTCTCAATGTTATCCATAATTTGTTATGATCCTCGTAATCAAATGCTCTTGCATAGTCAATAAAATATAAGTAACATCATTCTAGTATTCTTCGCATTCAGCCAAGATCCATCTGACATCAGCAATGATATCCCTTATTCCACGTCCTCTTCTGAATCCAGGTGGCATTTCCAGAAGTTCTCTGTCAATATACTGCTTCAAATATTTTTGAATTATCTTCAGTAAGATTTTTCTTGCATGTGATATTAATTATATTGTTTGATGATTTCCACATTCTGTAGGATCACTTTTCTTTGGAATAGGTACAAATATGGATCTCGTTCAGTCAGTTGGCCAGGTAGCTGCCTTCCAAATTTCTTGGCATAGACAAGTGAGTGCCTCCAGTGCAGAATCCAATTGTTGAAACATCTCAGTGGGCATTCTTTCAATTCCTGGAGTCTTGTTCTTTGCAAAGTCCTTCAATGCAGCTTCAACTTCTTCCTTCAATAACATTGGTTCTTGATCATATGCTACCTCCTAAAATGGATGAACATCAACCAATTCTTTTTGGTACAGTGATTCTGTGTATTACTTCCATTTCATTTTGCTGTTTCCTGCATTATTCAATATTTTGCCCATAGAATCTTTCAATATTGCAACTTGAGGCTTGAATTTCTTCTTCAGTTTTTTCAGCTTGAGAAATGTCAAGTGAGTTCTTCCCTTTTGGTTTCTAACTCCAGATCTGCACATTTCATTATAATAATTGACTTTGTCTTCTTAAGCTGCTCTTTGAAATATTCTGTTCAGTTCTTTTACCTTTTTATTTCTCCATTTGCTTTAACTACTCTCCACTCAAGGGAATGTTTCCGAGTCTCTTCTGACATCCATTTGGTCTTTTCTTCCTTTCCCATCTTTATAATGACTTTTTGTTTTCTTCATGAATGATATTCTTGATGTCATCCCACAATTCCTCTGGGTTTTGGTCATTGGTGTCCAATACCTAAAACCTATTCTTTAGTTGGCCTCTAAATTCAGGAAGGATATAATCAAGATCGTATTTTGGCTTTCATGGACTTGTTTTAATTGTCTTCAGCTTAAACTTGAACTTGCATATGAGCAATGTATGGTCTGTTCTACAGTCAGCTCCTGGTCTAGTTTTGGCTGAAGATATTGAACTTTTCCATTGCCTCTTGCCACAGATATAGTCAATCTGATTCTTGTGTACTCCATCTGGTGAAGTCCATGTGTATAGCCATCATTTATGTTGTTTAAAAAAAAAAATGAAAGAAAGAAAAGAAAAGGTATTTGCAGTGAATATGTCATTGGTCTTGCAAAATATTATCATGTGATCTCCAGTGTTATTTCTATCACCAAGGCTGTATTTTCCAACTACCAACTACCAGTGATTCTTCTTGTTTCCAACTTTTGCATTCCAACCACTAGTGGTAATCAACACCTCTTCATTGAATGTTTGGTCAATTTCAGACTGCAGAATTTGATAAAAATCTTCAATTTCCTTATCTTTGGCTTTGGTGGTTGGTGCATAAATTTGAATAATAGTGATATTAACTCATCTTTCTCGCAACTGTATGGATATTATCCTGTCACTGAAAATGCTGTACTTCAGTATAGATATTGAAACATTCTTTGTGATGATGAGTGACATGTTATTCCTATTAAATTTGTCATTCCTTACATACTAGATCATATGGTTGTCTGATTCAAAATGGCTGAAACCAGTCCATTTCAGCTCACTAATGCCTAGGATATCGATCCTTATGTGTCCTCTTTCATTTTTGACAATTTCCAATATTCCTAGATTCATGCTTCTTACATTCCATGTTCCAATTATTAATGGATGCTTGCAGCTGTTTTTTCCCATTTTGAGTGTGCCACATTAGCAAATGGATGTCCCAAAAACTTTACTCCATCCACATCATTAAGGTCGGTTCTACTCTGAGGAGGCAACACTACCTCACTCACATTTTGAGTGTGTTCTGACCTGAGGAGCTCATTTTCCAGCACTATATCACACAGTGTTTCATGGATATTCATAAGGTTTTCCAGTAATATATCAAACAGTGTTTCACTGCTGTTTTTAAGGTTTTCATAAGCCAATTCTTTGAGAAATGGGTGGCCCCTTCCTTCCTCCAAGTCTGTCTTAGTCTGGAAGCTCTGCAGAAACCTGGTCCATCATGGGGGCCCCTGCTGGTATTTGAGACACCAATGGCATAGCCTCCAGCCTCACAGCAACACACAAGCCACAAGCCACCACTGTATGACAAACTGACAAGGTGTATATATATATTATATATATATATATAACCAACCCAAACTCACTGTCGTAGAGTTGGTCCTGACTCATAGCGACCCCTCCTTGGGTTTCCAAGTAGATTGGCAGTATCACTGTGGAGTGATACCACCTCAGAAGCCCAAGGAGGGGTCGCTAAGAGTTGGATCTGACCTCGAAGGCAGTGAGTGAGTTTGGTATCACTATGGAAGTAGATTGCCCAACCTTTCTTCTGAGGAGTGGCTGGTGGGTTTGAACTACCAGGCTTCTGGTCATCAGTCAAATGCCTTGGGTACTATGATACCAGAGATCCCAATATATATATGTGTGTGTGTGTGTGTGTGTGTCTATATATAAACCTGGAGCACTGTGTCTGCCTACCTTGGGGCCCAGTCTTAAAATAGAGCTGCCCCCAAGTGAAAGCAGCCTATATGCCTAAAAAGAAGACCACTTAATACTACTATTATTCAAATCTATGCACCAACCGTGAAACCCAAAGATGAGAAAATTGAAGATTTCTACCAACTTCTGTAGTCTGAAATTGACCAAACATTCAATCAAGATGTGTTGATTATCACTGGTGGTTGGGATGCAAAATTTGGAAACAAAGAAGAATCACTGGTAGTTGGAAATTATGGCCTTGGTGATAGAAATAATGCTGGAGATTACATGATAGAATTTTGCAAGACCGATGACTCATTCATCACAAAAAACTTTTTCCAACCACATAAACAATGACTATACACGTGGACTTCACCAGATGAAATACACAAGAATCAGATTGACTATATCTGTGCTGAGAGATGATGGAAAAGCTCAATATCTTAGGCCAAACAAGTCCAGGAGCTGATTGTGGAACAGATCATCAACTGCTCATATGCACGTTCAAGTTAAAGCTGAAGACAATTAAAACAAGTCCATGAGAGCCAAAATATGACCTTGATAATATCCCTCCTGAATTTAGAGATCACTTAAAGAAGAAATTTGATGTATTGAAGACCAATGACTGAAAACTGGAGGAATTGTGTGATGACATCAAGAATATCATCCATGAAGAAACCAAGAGGTCATTAAAAAGACAAGAAAGGAAGAAAAGACCCAAATAGATGTCAGAAGAAACTCTGAAACTTGCCCTTGAAAGAGAGTAGCTAAAGCAAATGGAAGAAATGACAAGATAAAACAGCTGAACGGAAGATTTCAAAGATCAACTAGAAAAGATAAAGCCAATTACTGCAATGAAATGTGCAAAGACGTGGAGTTAGAAAACCAAAAGGGAAGAACATGCTCAGTATTTTTCAAGCTGAAAGAACTAAAGAAAAAATTTAAGCATCAAGTTGCAATATTAAAAATTTGCATGGGAAAAATATTGAATGATGCAGGAAACATCAAAAGAAGATGGATGGAATACACAGAGTGACTGTACAAAAAAGAACTGGTTGATGGTCATCCATTTCAGGAGGTGGCAAATGATCAAGAACCAATGGTATTGAAGGAAGAAGTTGAAGCTGCACTGAAGCACTTGGCAAATAAGGTTTCAGGAGTTGACAGAATACCCACTGACATGTTTCAACAAACAGATGCTGGAGGCACTCACCTGACTGTGCCAGGACATTTGGAAGACAGCTATATGGGCCAACAGACTGGAAAATATCCAAATTTGTACCAATTCCAAAGAAAGGTGATCTCACAGAATGTGGAAATTATCAAACAATATTATTAACATCACATACAAGTAAAATCTTACTGAAGATGATTCAAAAATATTTGTAGCAGTGTATTTACAGACAGCTTCCAGAAATGCAAGCTGGATTCAGAAGCGGACGTGAAACAAAGGATATCATTGCTGATGTCTGATAGATCTTAGCTGAAAGCAAAGAATACCAGAAAGATATTTAGTGTGTTTTATTGACTATGCAAAAACATTTGATTGTGTGGATCATAACAAATTATGGATAACATTGAGAAGAATGGGAATTCCAGAACACTTAATTGTACTCATGAAGGACCTTTACAAAGATCAGGAGGCTGTTGTCTGAACAGAAGAAGGGGATACTGCATGGCTTAAAATCAAGAAAAGAGTGCATCAGGGTTGTATCCTTTCGCCACACTTATTCAATTTGTATGCTTAGTAAATAATCCGAAAAACTGGATTATATGAAGAACATGACATCAGAATTGGAGGAAGACTAATTAACAACCTGCAATATGCAGACAACACAATTTTGCTTGCTGAAAGTGAGAAAGACTTGAAGCATTTACTGATGAAGATTGAAGACTACAGTCTGCAGTATGGATTACACCTCACTATAAAGAAAACAAGGAGCTCTGGTAGCATAGTGCCTAACCAGAAGGATGGTGATTCAAAGCCGCCAGCCACTCCTCAGAAGGAAGATTGGGCAATCTACTTCCATAGTGATACTGCCTCAGAAACCCAAGGAGTGGTTGCTATGAGTCAGGGCCGACTCGACAGCACACAAAAACAACATCATAAAGAAAACAAAAATCCTCACAAGTGGTCCAGTAAACAGAATCACAATGGATGGAGAAAAGATAGATGTTGTCCAGGATTTCTTATTTCTTGGTTCTACAATCTACACCAATGGAAGCAGCAGTCAAGACATCAGATGACATATTGCACTGGGCAAATCTGCTGCAAAAGGCCTCTTTCAAGTGATGAAGAGCAAAGATGTCTCCTTGAAGACTAAAGTGTGCCTTACCCAAGCCATGGTATTGTCAATGTCCTCTTACACATGTGAGAGATGGACAATGAACATGGAAGACTGAAGAAGAGTTGATGCCTTTGAGTTGTGGTGTTGGAGAAGAATGCTAAGAGTACCATGGACTGCTAACAGGACTGACAAATCTGTCCTGGAAGAAATGCAGCCAGAATGCTCCTTGGAAGCAAGAATGGCCAGACTTCATCTCACTTACTTTGGTCATGTTGTTAGAAGGAACCATTCCCTGGAGAAGGATATCATGATTGGTAAAGTGAAGAGTCACCAACAAAGGGGAAGGCCCTCAAAGAGATGGACTGACATAGTGGCTACAGCGATGGCCTCAGGTATAGCAAGGATCATGAGGCTGGTGCAGGACTGGGCAGTGTCTCATTCTGCTGTGCATAGGCTTGCTCTAAGTGAGAGATGACTTGATGGAACCTAACAACAACAACAAATCTGTGTGTGTGTGTGTGTATCTATCGTCCATAATTGATAACTAGTCATAGAAATTTCAGGCTCCAGTTTGGCATTATTATTCCAAAGCCACCAACTCTGGGATCTGCTTTTTTGTATGAAACACTGGCTTCAACTAGTGATGACAAAGTTCCTAGATTTGACTGAAAACTGACTAAAGTTTGGTCACAGTTTCTTAAGAATCACTTAGGAAATCATGTATAGCATGGGAAGAAGGTCTCAGGCCATTCCTTCATTTCATAAACAATTATTATATTCCAGTTGTTTGTCATTCTGTTCAAACATAGCATAGATAAATATGTTATGGTCTTGGGTTACAGATACACAGAATTTAACATAACAATATGAAACATTAATCTACACCCCAATCCCCCACCTCACTTTCTGTATTAGGTGGCCACATCCAAGAACCAAGCAGAAGATACACTGATTACTATGATGGGATCTTCAGGGGGGAAAAAAGCCACAATTTACCAACTTGCAAAGAGTTTTTGTTGGGGGAAATGGTGCTAACATTAATCTGCTTCAGAGTTCCAAGGAATTCTGCATTTGTTTGCTAGCTTTTGTAGCTTTTTGTAGCTTATGTTTTAGGTAGTGTGAGGAATCAATTTCCCTAGTCCCCGTAGGTGGAGGAGAGGGGTGGTGGACATATCCTTGAAGTCACGAGGAGCAGGACAGCACAGTACCTGGCACTTCTTCTCTGAAGTTTCTGAGAATGCACAATGTGAAAGCAGTCTGGTGCACTCTGCCTTGGATGGAGAAGATAAGATACTAGTTCCCTACAGATGTTGTACCGTTATGGGGGAAAAGAAAAAAAAAAAAAACTGGTTCTTATAAACCCTAAAAAAAGGGATACAGAGGTTAGCAAAGCAGAAGAGGCCAAGGAATTATTAAACTGGTATGGACAGAAAGAAGATCAAGTCACTCCCTCTCTGTTCCCCTTCCTGGGGAGCCAGAATAAAGCTGAATATTGCCCGCATTAACCACAACTACTATATTTTTTTTTTCTCTCTCTCCCTGCTTTCAGGATCCACATCTGGCTGCAGAGAACTGTTATGATGACAGCAATAGGAATAAGAGGAAGAGAGGGAGAGAGAGAGAGAGAGAAAGAGCCATGGATAAAAGAAGAAACGAGTTTGAGATTATAAATTGGACAGTTACCAAAATATTAATAACCAATTAGACTGCAAAATAAGTGAATTAAATTGCTTTCACAAAAATTAACAGAATAAATTATCTGATACAAGAAAACTGAGGTTTCAGAACTAAAAGATGAACTGTAGCCATGATAATAAAACAATTGTCATATTTACACATCTGAATGATGATTGTTCATACCTATTACAGAGCAAGTGGAGACTCAGCCTGATAGATAAGCAAATAATATCAATGCAAAGAGCTTTATGATAACAGAGTAAAGGAAATGTCATGAGAGGAGTGATTAACAAGGATCCAAGGGAAGAATGCGATAAAGGTTAAGGAAGACTCATTAAGTCAGCTTCGAGCAAACCATTGAAGACAAGAGTAAGAGTGCTTCTACAGAAACATGTACATTTCTCCAGAAAGTGAATGCTGTATTTTAAGACACGCATATCACTCTATGTGGCTAGAGTAAATGAAGCCAGGAAGGCAGTGTCACCTGCTTCTGAAGGGGATAGTATAGTAGGAGAGGAGCTGGGATGTTCGTCTCAAGGAACAGAGAAGCCCGAAACATGTGCTGGAGGCTGTGCTTAGTCACCCATATGCATCGTAATTCCCACAGTTCATCTCATGGAAAACAGTGGATAAATGTTTCAGGTATAATATACTTGTCATGTGTCTAGTAAAGCTCTAAACATTTTGCACATATTATTTAACCTTAAATTCTCACCTCCTTATGAGGAATATACCAGTATTATCTCCCTTTGCAGGTGGAGAACCTGGAATAAAGAAAGGTTAAGTAACTTATTCAAATTCATGGAGTCTGGATGGTAACCCAGGCTTAATGACTCAGGTCCAAATTCCTACTATTAACAGTTCTCTAATGGATATATTAGGAGTTCTGGTGGCATAGTGACTAAGGCACTTAACTACTAACTACGAGGCTGGTGGTTCAAACCCACCAGCTATACCTCAGAAGGAAGATCAGCCAATCTACTTCCGTAGTGATAGCACCTTGAAAACCCAAAGAGGGGTTGGTGAGTCAGATCTGAATCGATGGGAGTGAGTTTGGTTTTTTGGTAATGGATTAATTAATGAATGGAGTTTTGGTTGGATGGATAAATGGTTTGTTCAGAAAGCATAATGGGTCCATCTCTTTTTGCCTCCATTCTTTTCTTCCCACTCACTCTATACTTATTTAGCTCCTACCATCTCTCAGCTTTGTCCTGATCTTATACCAGACTTTACATTCTTCTCTCCAACTTTGATCCTTGGGCCTAATTTTTCAAAATTCAGGCTGTATTTTTGGCCAGGAACATGTTGTTTTAAGTGACTGTGGTAGTTAAGTTTGTGTGTCAACTTGGCTGGGCAGCTGGATGTAATATTCCCCATGATGAGATTGGTAATCAACTCCGTGGTAGAATGTACTGTGAACAACTGAGTAGCTACCTTGGGATGTGGTCTGCTTCCTGTATATAAGGAGAAGCCTTGGGGAATGGTCTCTAGCTTACGGCATGCTTGGACCCTGCATGTAGCAGAGTTGTTGTTCAGCAGCCTGCCATGCTCTGCCGACCTTGGGACTTTCAATGGACTTGAATTAATAGCCTGCTGTGTGGTTTGGTAACATTGGGACTGTGTCTTTTCACTTGTCAACCCTTGGCTTGGCTGCCTCAGCAGCCAGCAGCGGTTTGAGTGAAGAAAAGCCTCTAGCTTCAGTGGGCCAGGAGCAAGATGCAGAGCTGAAGCCAAGGTTGAAGGGCTTTCACCCCTTAGAGCCCTTAGAGCCTGGCACTTTGAACTCAGACTTAAAGCCTCCAACCTGTAAGAGAATAAACTCTTGTTTGTTAAAGCTTCTCATTTGTAGTATATTCTTGTCAGAGCAGCACTAGGTAACCAGAACGGTGACCTAGTTTATGGCACTTTTTTATGGCAGCCCACGGAATCTAACACACAAAATAAAACATGAATGACAGTGGGTTACTAAGCACCGTTGCTTTTTCTTCAAGAACTATTTGTCTAGAGGGATAAAGGATTAACTGATCCCTCACTGGCAGAACTTTAGGGAGCAGCCTCGACTCAGTGAAGGAACTTTGAAGGGAACAAGACCACAGGGTTGCCTACTGGTGCCCCTCAACCATCTGGCCTGCCTCTAGACATGTGCTGTGGCTCCTTTGTGGTTTCTTGTATTAATGAGCCGACTTCATAGGGGTCAGCTTAGAGGGAGGGATGACAAATTGCTGTCCTCTTTTGATTTCATTTGCTGTCAGGAGCCCTTTGATCTGTGACTGCTTAGCAGAGATTGTATTGCATCAAACACAATTATAGCTGGACAGCCAGGCTAGCCTCAATAAGAAGCACACAGGGCAATTAAGTACCCACTTTTTTAACTATTGGGGTACTATGATTGCCTCTTCTCTCCTAGGGACATCCCTGCCATCTGTTAGGTCCAATGAGTCACACCCAGAACACAGCACAGGCTCTATGGTGAGAATTTCTGGCAAGCAATAAGGGAGTAAACCAAACCAAACCAGTTGCTGCCAAGTTGGGACTGCAACTCATGATAACCCCATGTGTGCAGTGTAGAACTGCACACCTCAGGATTTTTAAGGTTGAAACTTTCAAGAGTAGATCACCAGGCCTTTCTTCTGAAAAGATTCTGAATAGGTTTGAACCACCAACCTTTCAGTGAGGAGTTGAAAGCTTAACCATTTGTGCCACTCAGGAACTCCAATGAGTGTGTAGACAGGAGCACATAAGGAATGTTCAGAGAGTCTTTGTGGCTCCTTCATCTGATTCATCTTCAACATTTACTGAGCAACTACTATCTTAATGTTTCTGGTAGAAAGGAAGACAAAAAACAAAGCATCGGCTAAAAGAAGGAGTAGGAACTGCAATTCTAGAATTTGAGGCTGGAAGACTAAATTATTTTCCATAGACCAATTCAACAACCCAAGAGTAGGAAGACTTTTTGTAGATGTGATTCACCAGATTTACTACACACATCTTGGCTGTGTGTATATTCTTGGAATAAGAAGTAATGATCTGAGCTAATATTAAATCAAATTTATCCACATTTTTAGGCCAGGCTGACTTCTTTTCAAATAGGTAGCAAATTGTCTGAGTTCCATGGCTCAAGATTTGAGGTCCTTCACTGGTCTGTGGTAGGTAATTCTTAAATTTTCTATTCATGTGGTGGGAGTTCCTGCTGATGTTGGTCTGCTCCAGATGACAGCCAGATGCCTGGTTCTTTAGAAACTCTAGATAAATGTATCCTAATAGATAAAGATATATGCTGCTTAAAGGCTAGATGAAGAATAAGAGGTGAGGGCCATGTTAAGATGGAGGTAGAGATTGGAGTTAAACAGCCACAAGCAAAGTGACACTTTTTTACCTACATTTGGATCTAAGATGTCCTGGCCCCTCAGTGGTTCCTGAACCTTGATGGGTCTGATGTTCCTATTTCCCTAGGTTGTTCTCTCTGTCCTCCAGATAGATATGTTCCTGCAAAATGACCCCATCTCCTCTGCATGATGTTGGTCATGGGGCTCTGAGTCTTTAGGAGACGAACTATATGAGTCTAGAAGGACTTCAGTGACACAGCCATGAGTCTGGCTCTGTGGTTCTCCCTTCAAATGGAGTTGGTCTTTCAAAGACTGAGATGGTCTTTCAAACATTTTTCCCTAACTCTTGCCTTCACCACATTCTTGGTGGTTTGAGACATTCCTCAGGGATTCAAGCCCAGGGAACTCAGTTCCCCATTCCAAATTTGGGAATTTCTAAGATCACTGCCTCACAGGAAGTGTCTTGATTTGAGTTTGGTAGCATCAGACACAACAGCCTTGGTGCTTTCCCCATACAACTGCTCTAGTTTCTCTTCAGTGCTCCAGAAGGTGTCAGGGAATATGATGCCCTGCTCACCAGCCAGCAATTCTAAGATTTTCCCAGAATTCAGTTCATAGTTCTGTCTCGGTTATTTTGTAAATGATCCCTTTTCCTTTTGTTTCTCCAGCCACATCTGAATGCTCACTCTCCTTATGACTCAGCTCTGTAAGTACTCTTTAAGCTGGAACACAAGGAAGCCGAAAAAAATAAAAACCAAAACCAAACCCACTGCTGACTCATAGCAACCCCCATTGGGTTTCCAAGGTGGTAAATTTTAATGGAAATAGATTACCTGGTCTTGGAAGTCCCTGCAGAGTAACTGATGGATTTGAACCACCAACCTTCTGGTTAGCAGTCAGATGCCTTAGGCACTGTGCCTAAGCTCCTTATAAAGAAGCCACTAGCTCCCAAATGCACACTTTAAAGGTATCTGTACATAAAGGTATATGCATGATGAAAAGAAAGACCTTCTTCGTGGAAATACAATGTGGGAAGGTTGAAAGGACAAGCTCTTGCCAGATAACTGCCTACAGGAAAGGGCTAAAGGGGATAGACATAAGTCAGCCATGCCTGAAAATGTTGGAACTGAAAAGGCCAGCCAAGAGGGACACTCTGGAGATGTTCTCTCTGAGACAGTGTTCAATAGAAAGAGAAGCAAAAAAAACTGAACGAACATGAAGGTGGTATACATTGTGGCAAAGTAGAGAGGTTTGTAGTGGAGAACAACAGACAAGTCATTCAGTGGTATCTATGGGTGGCAGAGTTTGGTGAGAGTGACAGTTGAGAGAGTACGGGGTCAGGTAAGAGCATTCTTCTATTGACTCTGCTTTGACCCTGAAAAAATGAAAGTGAGGACCCAGTTCTAACTCTCCCTTCTTTAGACAAATGCAGACCATTGTTACTCATGAATAATATTTCTATCTCAATCCATAGAACTCTGTTCATTTTCTGTTATTGTTCTATGGCTTTTGCTTTGAAAATTCAGATAAAGGAGGGCTTTCTTTCTTTCTTTTTTTTTTTTTTTTGTGGCCATGAACAGATGTTCCACTCAGTGGTCCTCTACTGAGGACAGCTGCAGATTCTCAAACCTATAAAAGTTTGTATGTGCTGTAACCTATGACTATGCTCCCTGAAGCCAGTGCTGTTTTTAGCATCTCATCAGAGGCTTTCAGAGGTTCACTCTAGCTCTAAAAATCATTCCTAAAACAGATTTTGCCAAGAGAGAGATAACATGGGAAGGGAAATGATGAGACATTATTGTATGATTCTGTTCCCCTTGATATATCCTACGCTCTTAATAAGCCCTTCCAGGAACAGAGAATCCAGTGCTTGGGATTTTACCCTGGAGTCTTCTGCCACCCTCAAGTCTGTGAGTTTTGAATAGAAGATCTTGGCCCTGCTCACACTGTTTTCCAAAAAAAGAAAATGTTCCAATCTTTTCCGAGAGTGTTCTTCTCTGAGATCTGTTAGTGCATACATCATTGATTCAATAAAGTGGGAAGAATAGGAAAAATAAGTGTGCATATATATGCTGATAGCATAGTGCCTAAGGTATTTGACTGCTAACCAGAAGGCTGGTGGTTCAAATCCACCAGCCACTCCTCAGAAGGAAGGTTGGGCAGTCTACTTCCATAGTGCTGTCACCTTGGAAACCCAAGAAGTGGTCGCTATGAGTCAGGTTTGACTCAATGGCAGTGAGTGAGTAATCTACACTGTGGGTTGAATCTAAGCTTCCCTTAGTGAATTTCTATCTCTTCTTTTCACGAGTGGAAAAAGAAGAAAAAAGACAAGTTCTCTACCACTCAAGAAGAATAAAATAGATAAAATGCTTAATGCTTGAACATGAGCTTGCCCATGGGCCAATATGACTATTCAGGAAGCACAGAGATTTCTCCATCTTCTGCCTCAGGCGGCACTGAGCACAAGCCTTGAGCTTGTGCACTCTGGCTCAGAGACAAGGTCCACATCACAGAGCCAAGGAATAGTGACAGAGGGCTCTCAAGGGTGGGGAAAGAGACATAAAGAACAAGATGAACCCCAGCCCCTTCCCCATCAATCAGATCTTACATATCTTAGGCTACTAGATCCACCATTCTCTGGGTCTTGCCATTTTTCCAACTCCAAATTCACCTCATATCTCTATTGATGTGTCAATAAACAGGTGCAATGCTAGAGACAGTTATCTGAAAAACTGCTACCTGGCCAACTGACTGACAAAGATCCATATTTATGTCCATGTCAAGAAAAGTAATCCAAAGAATGTGGGAATTACCTAACAATATCATTAATAGCCCAATATTTATCTGTTTGTCTTACTGTGGTTGTTTGTGTGTTGCCAGAAGCTATGCCAGTTACCTATGGTGGACAGGTTTCAGCAGAGCTTCCAGACTAAGACAGATTTGAAAGAAAGTCATGGCAATCTACTTGTTAAAAAAAAAAAAAAATGTCCAGTGAAAATCTTTTGACTAGCAGCAGAATATTATCTGATATAATGCCAGAAAATGACACCCTCACACTGGAAGACACTCAAAATACAACTGGAGAAAAGGTATTTCCTCAAAGTATAGTCAACCTTCATGACATGACATTTCAAATCATTTCTGATGTGACACAACTCAAATTGAGAAGAAACAACTGCAAATAACCTTTAATAATTGGAATTTGATACGTATGAAATATGAATCTAAGAAAACTGGAAGTTTTCAAATATGAAATAGAACCCATAAAGGTATATCCTAGACATTAGTGAACTAAAACGGAGTGTTACTGGCCATTGTGAATTGGATAATCATATGGTCTATTATTCCACGAATGGCAAATTGAAGAGGATTGGTGTTGCATTCATTGTCAAAAGAAACTTTCAAGATCTATCCTGAATTACAACTGTATCAGTGATGGTATAATATCCATATGCACTCCTCGGAAGAAAGATTGGGCAATCTACTTCTGCAGAGATACCATCTCGGAAACCGAAGGGGGGGTCGCTATGAGTCAGATCTGACTCAGTGGCAGTGAGTTTAGTTTAGAGGAGCTCTGGTAGCATAGTGCCTAAGGCACTTGACTGCTAACCAGAAGGCCCGTGGTTCAAACCCACCAGACACTCCTTGGAAAGAAGATTGGGCAATCTACTTCCATAGTGATACCACCTCAGAAACCCAAGGAGGGGTCACTATGAGTTGGGTCTGACTCGACAGCACATAACAACAACAACAACAAGGAAGTTAATATGACTATATCCAAATTAATGCCAACGATGACGAAATTGAAGCCTTTTACCAATTTATACAGTCTGAAATTGACCAAGCATGCAATTAAGATGCATTGATAATTACTGGTGATTGGAATGTGAAAGTTGGAAACAGAGAAGTAGGGTTGGTAGTTGGAATATATGGCCTTGATGATAGAAATGATACCACAGATTGCATGACAGAATATTGCAAGACTAGTGATTTATTCATTGAAAATACATTCTTATCTCAACAAAATAAATGGCACAAACATTGGCTATACATGTGGACCTCACCAGATGAAATGCATATGAATCAAATAGACTACATCTGTGGAAAGAGACGATAGAGAAGATCAATATCATGAGTCAGAAAAAGCCTCAGGGCCGACTATGGAACAGATCATCAATTTCTCATATGCAAGTTCAAGTTGAAACAGAAGAAAATTACAACAAATTCATGAGAACCAACATATGACCATGACTATATCCCACCTGGATTTAGAGACTACCTCAAGAAAATGTTTGACGCATTGAACACCAATGATCAGAGACCATACAAGTTATTGGATGACATCAAGCAGAAGGTCATTTAAAAAAACAAAGAAACAAAAAAAAAAAAAAAAAAGAGGAAAGAAAGAACACACCCACATGGACATCAGAAGACACCAAAATTTGCATTTTAACATAGAGTAGCTAAGTGAAAGGAAAAATGAAGTAAAGGAGCTAAACAGAAGATATTAAAGGGCCACTCAAGAAGACAAAATAAAGTATTTTAATGAAATGTGAAAAGATCTGGAGCTAGAAAACCAAAATGTTGGGATTTCTCAAGCTGAAAGGATGAAAGACAAAATTCAAGCCTTGACTTGCAATATTGAAGGAAGCATAAAGGGGAGATGAAAGAAATACAGAGTCACTGTACCAATCATTTCAGGTGGTAGCATGTGATCAAGAAAGAACTGATGGTAGTGAAGGAAGAAGTCCAAGCTGCACTAACAGCACTGGTAAAAAACAAAGGTTGCAGGAATGGACAGAACTGAGATGTTTCAACAAACAGATACAACACTGGAAGCGCTCGTTCTTCTATGCCAAGAAATTGGGAAGACAGGCAGCTGACCAGATGTGTGGAAAAGTCATATTGGTGCCCGTTCCAAAGAAAGGTGATAAAGCAAAATGTGGAAATTGTCAAACAATCATTAATATCTCACACAAATTAAATTTAGCTGAAAATAATTCCAAATCAATTGCAGCAGTACATTAACAGGTTACTACCAGAAATTCTAGCCAGATCCAGAAGAGGAGGTGAAAGCAGGAATATTATTAATGATGTCAGATGAATATTGGCTGAAAGCAGAGACTACTAGAAAGAAGTTTACCTGTGTTTTATTGTCTATGTGAAAGCATTCAATTGTGTGAATCATAACAAATTATGGGTAACATTGCAAAGAATGGGAATTCCAGAACACTTGATTGTGCTCATTAGCAACCTGTATATAGACCAGGAAGCAGTCATTCAAACAGAACAAGGGGATAGTGCATGGTTTAAAATTCAGAAAAGTGTGTGTTAGGGTTTGTGGTGGTTTTGTTTGTGTGTCAACTTGGCTAGGACTGGTTGAGTGGCTGGGCAGCTGGATATAGTATTCCCCATGATGAGACTGGTAATCAACTCCATGGTGGAATCTACTGGGAGCAGCTGAGTAGCTGCCTTTGGGATGTGGTCTGCTTCCTGTATTTAGCAGAAGCCTTTGGGAATGGTCTCTAGCCTATGGCACGCTTGGACCCTGCATGTACCCATGTCATTGCTCAGCAGCCTGCTATGCTCTGCCGACCCTGGGACTTACAATGGACTTAAGTTAATGGCCTGCTATGTGGTTTGGTAACATCGGGACTATGCCTTTTTACTTGTCAACCTTGGGCTTCTCAGCCTCAGCAGCCTGCAGATGTCTGAGTGAAGAAATGCTTCTAGCTCCAGTGGGCCGGGAGCAGGAGGCAGAGCTGGACGCCAAGGTTGAGGGGCTTTCACCCAGCCCCTAGAGCCTGGCACTTTGAACTTGGACTTAAAGCCTCCAAATTGTAAGAATAAACTCCTGTTTGTTAAGGCCATCCCATTTGTGGTATATTCCTGTCAGAGTGGCACTAGGTAACCAGAACAGAGTTCTAGTCTTTCACCATATTTACTCAGCCCATATGCTGAGCAAATATAATTTGAGATGCTGGACTTCATTAAGAAGAACATGGCATCAGGATTGGAGGAAGCTTGTTAACAACCTGTGGCATGTAGATTAAAAAATATATATATATATACCCCCTGCCATGGAGTTAATTCTGACTCATAGCAACCCCCATTGGGTTTCCAAGGCAGTAAATCTTTACGGAAGTAGAATGCTCATCTTGCTTCCATGGAGTGGCTGGTGGGTTTGAACCACCAACCTTCTGGTTAGAAGTCAAATGCCTTAGCACTATGCTATCAGAATCTCTTGATATGCAGATAACACAACTTTACTTGCTTAAAGTAAAGACAACTTGAAGCACATACTGATGAACATCAAAGACTACAGCCTTCAGTATGGATTTCATCTCAATATAAGAAAACAAAAATCCCTACAACTGGACCAGTAGTTAACATCATAATAAATGAAGAAAAGATTGACATTGTCAAGGATTTCATTTTATTTGGAACCACAATCACTGCCCATGGAAGCAGCAGCCAAGAAATCAAAGTATTAAATTGGGCAAATATGCTAAAGAGACCTCTTTAAAGTGTTAAAAAGTCATTTTGAGGACTAAGGTTCACATGACCCACGCTAAAATATTTTCAGCTGCCTCATATGGGTGCAAAAACAGGACAATGAATAAGGAAGACCAAAGAAAATTGATACTTTTGAGCTATGGTATTGGTGAAGAATATTGAATATTTCATGTACTGCCAGAAGGAGTTCTGGTGGCATAGTGGATAAGGCACTTGACTGCTAACCAGAAGGTCAGGAGTTCAAACCTACCAGCTGCTCGGCAGAAAGAAGATGAGGCAATTTACTTCTGTAAAGATTTACAGCCTCAGAAACCCAGTGTGAGTTTGGAAATGAGTCGATGGCAGTGAGTTTGGTTTTTGCCAGAAGAATGAATAAGTCTGTCTTGGAAGAAGTGCAGCCAGAATGCTCCTTAGATTTGAGGATGGCAAGACTCCATCTCATGTACTTTTGATATGTTATCAGGAGGGACCAGTCCCTGGAGGAAGACATCATGCTTTGTAAAGCAGAAGGTCAGCAAAAAAAGAGGAAGAACTTCAACAAGAAGGATTGACTCAGTGGCTGCAACAATGTGCTCAAATATAGCAAAGAATGTGAGGATAGTTCAAGACTGGGCATTGTTACATTTCTGTTTCACTCAATGGCACCTAACAATAAACAACAACATATTCACATATATATGTGTCATGTATATCTACATCTTTCTGTGTATCTATATCTGTATTTATATCTGTACGTGTATTATCTATACCTATATCATCTATTGTTATCTATAGCTGTATCTTCATCTGTTTCTATATCATCTGTATCTATCTCTATCTGTATGTACATCTTGGTATAATTCTCTATTTATAACACATATACAGCTATGAACTGGGTCCAACCTTGCCCCTTGGCATTCTCTGCTTCGATACTACCAATTCCACATACCTGAATATTTTAAGGTTTCCCAGGAATTTTTGCTAATTCTCAGGGCTTTATGCTTTCAGAATTTCCTTTGTCATCAACTTCTGCTTCTCCAGATATTCTGATCTTGCCTTGCATCATCACAGATACAGAATTCAACTCTCCTTTTCAAGTTCACTTGAATTACTCCTCCTTAACAAAAAACAAGAGTCAACAATGTATCCTCTATTAAAAATACTGGAAGAGTGAAGAAGTGGGAGAAAAGTGCTAGCACATCCCATGGCAAATAATATTACTAATTTAAATTTGGCTCTTTTTGTCAAGCAAAGTCTATTTTGGGCTACTCTTCCTCAAGGCTTTTCAGAATTCCTCTCTCTGCCAATGCAATGACCCAACTTTGAATGCTTTCCCCAGATCCTCACTCCCCAACATATTTCACCCATAATTATATAGGGGAATTCAGTTTTCCCACCTCCCTACCCCAACTCGCTCACCTAAATCAGTCAGATTTGGAGCCTGAATAATGCCTTTCTTTAAGAATAGTTTTAGTTCTGTAAAGCATTGCTTTTTGCTATTTTGAAATTTTATCAGTGGTTACTTCCTCTGTAAAGGGTATTCTGAATTTTATATTCTACATTCTCACTTTTTACCAAAGATTCTATTAGCTTCTCAGAAATTCTTGAAAGTAATTAATGAGGTTTTACACACACACACACATAGAAATCAATGCCAGATTTATCTTTCCATGTTTAGTCAGCATGTAGTAGATTTGTAATACTGACAGTTCCATTATTAAAATTATAAACTATAGAAATCAAGCACAGTATAATTTCTTTACTTTGATTTCTTCAATTCCCATCTAATGCTAATGAATCAGCCTTCACCCAGGACACCCAAAACAATTTATGTATAAAAAAACTTCATGTAGCCATCTAAGGATAACTAAAAAAAGAATTATGAAAGAAAACTAGCTTATCAGAGAGGAAAACATAATGAAAAAAGTAACCTTAGCTAAAGCGGTTTAGTACCAAAATAGAGCT
This sequence comes from Orycteropus afer afer, assembly GCF_000298275.1. NCBI lineage: Eukaryota > Metazoa > Chordata > Mammalia > Tubulidentata > Orycteropodidae > Orycteropus > Orycteropus afer. The sequence goes on along the minus strand of NW_006921700.1, from coordinate 9,423,518 downwards.
GGACAGAAAAGAAAAGGCAATAGAATCTTGTTGTTGTTGTTGCTTGCCGTCGAGTCAGCCCTGACTCATAGAGACCCCTCCTTGGGTTTCCGAGGCAGTATCACTACGGAAGTAGGATTGCCCAACCTTCTTTCCGAGGAGTGGCTGGTGGGTTTGAACCGCCAGCCTTCTGGTGAGCAGTCAAGTGCCTTAGGCACTATGCTACCAGAGCTCCATCCAGAAAATAATTTGGATGCCCATATGAATGTATCTTTGATACAGGTGGTATTTCAAATAATTAAGAGAAAATTTGCAGTTGATGTATATGGGTAGCTAAGGAGAAATGGATTTCTAGAATGATGGAAAATGGGACGCTGAGGTGTTTCTCCAAGAACATCTGGGTATTGACCTGACTTTTCTCCCTCAGGTGATAATAAGGACCAGCTGACATGGAACTTATACAAGGAAACTGGAGATTCATATATATTTTCCTAAATGAAAATGCCTCGTTGTGTGTGTGTGTGTGTGTGTATACATGTGTGCATTTTTCTGGAAGGACCATAGAAACCTCGAGTCAAAAAGGGCTGTGACTTGGCAATAACTAAAATGTCCAGATCCAGTAGACCCTGCTCTTTTTTGAGGAATGGATCATCTGCAGAGGATGATACTATTTAATACTCTGAATGTCAAGGTAAGCTCCTGTAAGAAATGCTACGTTGCCTCCTATCTTGGGTGGACACTTTTCATCTGAATACAGTCTGTGGGCTTCTTACTTTACATTCTGTTTCTTCCATCAATTTGTGGTCTATCTGAAAAGCTACAGAATCCATACACATTAGTTCTCTACCTTAATGTAGAAGATTACATTATTTTGCTTGCTGCTTCATTCTTTCCATAAAATAAGTATTAATAAAATCAAAGATTTAAATTTAAATATAGAGTATCATTGAAATATCATAGGATTTTTTCTTAATGTCAAAGCTGAAAAGCTTTTCTAAGCATGGCTGAAAAGACATTGAGAATACTGACTGATAAACTCAAATACAGGTGTTTTCACAGGTTCATTTATAAAATTGTTGGTCAACTGGAGATGAAAATAGTCAAGATATAGTGATATTTTTAGGGCTAGTCTCAATTATCAATTAGCAAAGATGTTATGTGTATGTATCTTTACTGGTGAATTAACTGAGTTAATCCATGGCATATTCAGTGACCAGAGAAATGTTATCACATCACCATTTAAATATAACTGTATAAACTACAGGTCATATTAATGGAAGATATTGAAAGATAGAATTATTGTTTGGAACAAGATTTAAAGAAAGTTAGCTAATATTATTGAGTAACTAGCTTTCCATCAAAAACTGATTCTCTCTTTCTCTGCATATATTCTTGTTTATATAGGATGAATCATAAGATAATTAATAGTTGTGAAATGTAGAAACGAGATGGGATATACAGATTCACAGTTTTTGTATTTTTACCTTTTTGTGCAGGGTTGCTACAGTCAGAATCAACTTGATGGCAGTGAGTTGTGGTTTTGATGTACTATTTAAATGTTCTAATTATGTAATTGTATAATTTTAAAATTTCTCTGGTGCCATAGTGCCTAAGGCATTTAACTGCTAACCAGAAGGCTGGAGGTCCAAACCCACCAGGTACTCCTCGGAAGGAAGCTTGGGCAATCTACTTCCATAGAGATAACTGCCTCAGAAACCCAAGTAAGGGTCACTATGAGTTGAATCAACTCGCTGGTAGTGAGTTTGGTTTCGTGTTTATTGAAAACATGTAAAAACTGGATTTCTGAGCAAGGAGACTATGCAATCCTTCAGCCCCAATTCTTTATGTGTTGGTAAAAGATAGTTTACAAATATATATATATGTAAATATACATATATATGTATGGAAAAGCCATGATTGTATGTTATCATGGTCTATGTGCTCAGTCACAGATTCTAAGAAAAGAGTTCAAGGACAAGTGGTTTATTAGTAAGATGATCCCAGTAGGTACTAGTAGAGAAGTGGGGAAGTGAGACAGGAAAGGAAGGGCAACCTATATCATGTACATGATCATGTCAATTTGCTGGATCTTAGTCCTCACTAGGACTAAGCTGGAAGTCAGTGTGGCAAATATGTCTCAGAGTCATTCCACTGAAGATATCATTGACTGAAGGTTGCTCTCAGGAAGGGTCGATTTTCTAGCACTTCACGGTTTGAAAGGACCTAGGGAGACCAGGCTCTAGCTTCCAGAGAATATTCTCAAGTAGGTGAAATTTAGAGAAGTTGTTCAATATAGTTATAATGCCTGTGAGGATATAGGTGTAAACGTTTCAGGTCTGCTTCAAATGCCTTAATATTTACTTAGAGTAGTATTGTGTCTCAGCATAACTGTCTCTGACTTGAAGTTTCAAAGGCTTATTTCCTCTCTACTGTCCTGATTCTGCTGCATCTGAGTGTTGAGAGGCAGTTCTAAAACTAATCAGGGCTTCCAGATAGGACTTGTTTGGAAGTGAAATAACTGCATTGAGGAAAGATAAAAATGATGTGAACCTCAGGTACATTTAGTAGGATGTCCATTTTCACTTGTCTACCCAGAAGATTTTCAGCTTCTAGAAACACCCTCAATTTGTATTCGAGGAGATCCTCTCCCACATACATACTTGGGTGCACACATCCATGTATCAATTCAGGACAGGCATCTTCAGTTTAAATCAGATGTTCAAAAAACTCAACTAGAGCAAAACTCAGCAAAATTTTCTGTAAAGAATAAGATATGAAATATTTTGTATTTTATCTACCAAGAGGCAAAACAAAAACATTATATAGACTATTATATAATGACAGAAAATATAAATTTCCACAAATCTACAAAATTCAAAATATAAGAATTTGGTATGTTTTCAAACTCAGGAATATTACAAATAACGCAATTCTTATCTTTTTTGAGGTCAGTATCATTTTGCTTAGATAGGATTCAAAGTTAGTATTCTCTATAATCAAAATCAATTACACATGTTCATCTATTAATATGCTCTGTAATGAGATTTTTTTCATATTTCATCTTTTAAAATGTATTTTTACACAGATACATTCTGATACCAATCCATGAGCATATGATTTTAATTGAGGATATTCATCATTTAGAAAGCAGTTATGGAATTCTCTTAGATTCTTGTCTTGATTTTTGCCTTTTAGTATGTCATTCATTACCTTATAGATTAAGCACTTCCAATTGAAGAATACTTGGAAGCTTGTCAACTGTGCTGTTAAATGGATTTTGAAATACAAAAATTTTATTTGCCCTAGCATTGGAGGTCCCCCAAGAATGAAAGGGCTACTAGAAATCTATTTTGTGTACACGATTGGAGATTTCACTTCAAGTGTTAACTTTTAACAGTACAGAAAGAATATGAAGCAGTTTGACATTGTTTGTGTTCTAAGCAATGGTAGTTGTTGAATGACTTTACCACAGTAAAAATGTCACAAAGAAGTAAAATTTCCCCACTTATTTTTGGTTTTATTCATTAAAAAAAGAAAAGAACATTATCAAGGTTAGATAGAAAGCCTAGAAGACAATGAGTTTGTGTCAACAGAGGAGGAATAATGTGGGAAATGTGGGTACAAATGGTTGCACAACTTGAAGAATGTAATCAATGCCACTGAATTGTACATGTAGAAATTGTTGAATTGTCATATATTTTTCTGTGTATATTTTCCAATAACAATAAACAAGCAAACAAACAAAAACATTATCAGGTCTGCAACAAAAGCTAATTTTCAAAGCCGTGCAGTGTTTGATAATAATGGTTGAAGATGGTTCTCATTCAGGAAAATCTCGATCTCAATCTTAAATTCAAATAATTGCAACAAAATTTCACCATTGTTAAACCATAGAACTACTGTACAAGAAGTCAGGGTATTCATTTTCTATTCCTGACAAAAATTCATAAAACTAATGGTAGTTAAGGCCACAGAGCTAACAAAGTTCAATGTTGACACTACCAGTTCAGTAACACTTGATAAGTTCATATAGTTCCTGCAATGTATCTGGTGATGAATAGGACAATGAATAAAATGAATGACTTCTAAGTATCTTATATTTTCATAAGCTTTGTAAGTGTGTCCCTCTAAGTCTTTTCTTGGTCCACACATATTTTTACCAACATCAATTGTAACACATCTTAACAGATCCTACTTCAGGTTGTATTGAATTAATGTTTTCTAATTCTTTAAAAATAGTCTTCTCTATAGATGTTGCATACAGGCTATTAATATAAACTAGTTTTTCAATTATTTCAAACTCAATATTGACTTCTCAAATAAACAAGTGAGTAATGTCAATAACATCTGTTGACTCATAAAGAATCCATAATATTTTTCACTCCCTCCAACAATGTGTGAAAGTCTCTCTTTCACAACAGCTTTGTCAATGCAGTTTGTTTTATTGAAAGGGATTGGGGGGGGAGGATGGTAATGGTGTTTTTGCTAATTTAATATGTGATGAGCGGTATTTCAAAGTAGTCATCTGTATTCCTCTTATTTAATTGTACAAATATTAAGGAAGGTTGGGCAATCTACTTCTGTAGTGATACCACCTCGGAAACCCAAGGAGGGGTCTCTATGAGTTGGGTTCCACTCGATGGCAGTGAGAGTGATATTAAGGGCTACTTGTCTTTTACTTCTGTGAATTTCATGTTTATGTCATTTGCCCATTTTTTTCCTCTCAGGTTTTTGGGTTTTTTTTCTATCCTATTTTTTAGAACACTTTATATTTTAAAGAGATTTGCCCTCTCGAGGGAACGGCTAAGCCAACTGTCAATATTTTGAGAAGAAATACTTCTATGCTTTGGTGAGCTTTCCTCAGGACTATGTTTGCTGTTGCTTCTCTTTGTTGGTGTTTATCTTCTAAATATTTTCTACTTTGTCACGTACGTTTTGATTGTGCTTATAGCGGATGTTAACATATATTTTTATTATTTTTATGTATTAATTTTTTTCTGTTGCTTCTGGTTTTTGAGTATGCTAAGAAAGTTTTTCTATTCTCACAGATTATAGAAGAAATCAGCCATGTCTTTCCTTGTAATTATATGGTTTTATTGCTTTATATTCTTATCACACATCTATTTGAAATTTATTCAGATAGCATGCACAATATGTAGTAATTCTTTTGTGATTGTTCAGCATTTTTAACACTATTTTTTTTTAATTCTATCTTTCCCAGGTGATTTGAGATATAGCTTTTATTATATTAAATTTCTCTATGTACATAGGTCCATTTTGAGATCTTCTATACTGTTCCACTAAGGAGTCTAGCTATTTTTGTTCAGATAGCATAGTGTTTTAAATAGGAACTTTAAAGTAATGTATAATGAGACTGAATATCATCATTGCACTTCTTCAGAATGTTCCTAGCTAGGCCTGCTTATTTATTTTTCCCTATAAATTTTAGAATCAATATGTCCAGTATGATAGTTAAGGTTGTGTGTCAAATTGGCTGGATCATGATTCTGAATAGTGTAAGCAGTTATGACATGGTTATTCCCATGAGGAAATCTGATGTATATACTTTGACCATCCAGTCAGTTGAAAGGAAGTTTCCTTAAGAGTGTGGCTGCTTCCAATGTACATAATGGGCATCCTGGAAAACTGGGGAAACTTCCATGGATCTAGATCCTGTTATGCTGTCTAAAATTGTCCTGTGAGCCAATAAAACATCATTTTGCCTAGTGATCTTGGATTTGTCATCTACCGAAGTCAACAGCCATTATGCTGCCTGCCAACCTTGAGCTTATCAGCCCCTGAAGCTTCATGAGTTGGAAAAAACTCCAGCTTGACATTTGATCCAGGAACTTGGGATTTGCCAGCCTCTATAATTATGTGAGGAGCTCTAGTGGCATAGTTCCTAAGTCATTTGACTGCTAACCAGAAGGCTGGCAGTTCAAACCCACCAGCCATTCCTTGGAAGGAAGGTTGAGCAATCTACTTCCACAGTGGTACTACCTCGAAAACCCAAGAAGAGGTCACTATGAGTCAGATCCAACTCGATGGCAGTGGGTATAACTGTGTGAGCCATTTTCCTAAGATAAATTTCTCTCTATCTCTCTCTATATATAAACTTTACTGATTTTGCTTCTCTAGAGAACCCAGCCTATCACATCTAGAAAAAAGTGATATTTGTATCCAACATGGAATGTCTTTATATTTGTTCAAGTCTGCTTTTGTCTCTGTGGTAGTTGTGCATCAACTTGGCTGGGCCTGGTCTCGAGTAGCTGAGCAGCTGGATATAGTTATTCCCCATGATGAGACTGGTAATCAGCTCTATGTTGGAATCTAGTGGAGCACCTGAGTAGCTGTCTTAGGGATGTATAAGAAGAAGATTTTATCCAGCTTTGGAGGATGGTCTCTAGCTTTTGGCACACTTGAATCCTGCAGGTAGCCAAATTGTTGCTCAGCAGCCTACCATGTTGTCTGCTGATCTTGGGACCATTAAAGGACAAGAATTAGTGGTCTGCTGTGTTGTTTGATAATTTTGGCACAGTGCCATTTTACTTGTTGACTTTGAGTTTGTCAGCCTCAGCAGCCAGCAGCTGCCTGACTGAAGAGACACCTCCAGCTCCAGGGGCCAGGAGCAACAGGTATAGCTGAACCCGAAGGTCAGAGGGCTTTCACTCAGCCCCTAGAGCTGGGACTTTGAACTCAGACTTCTAGCATCTTAAACAGAAAGAGAATAAACTCCTGTTTGCTTAAGACCGCCCATCTGTGGTATTTTCCTTTTAGAGCAGCACTAGAGAACCAAAACAATCTCTATCAAAAATGTCTTAAATATTTCATCGTTCAGGTATTATATATTTTTTATTAAATATATATCTAGGTATTTTATCTTTTTAGTTCTTTTAGGAATACCAAAATCAAACCAAACTCACTGCCATTGAGTCAATTGCAACTCATAGCGACCCCTCCTTGGGTTTCTGAAGTGATATCTCTATGGAACTGACTGCTCAACCTTCCTTCCAAGGAGTGGCTGGTGAGTTTGAACTGCCAGCTTTCTGGTTAGCAGTAAAGTGCCTTAAGCACTACACCACCAGAGCTCCGGTCTATTATGAATTGGGTCTTAAAAAAAGTTTGATAAATTTGCCTTCATCAAAATTAATAACTGTGTTGTCAAAAGAAAACTGTTTAGAAAATGAAAAGACAAGTCTCCAATTAGGAAAAAATACTGTATCCAGAATATATAAATAATTATCACAATTCTTTAAGAAAATAAAACAACTCAATTTAAAAAAGAAAAAAAGAACACCAATAATTAAAAGAAAAGGGAGGCAGGGAAAAGATGTGAACAAACATTTTACCAAAGAAGATACATAGCTGGCAAATCAAGACAAGAAAATTTTAACATCATTACTTACTAGCAAAATAAATTGTAACCATCATATGATACCACTAAAAATGTATTAGAATGACTAAATGAAAGGAAGTATGAAGGTCTCACCTAACTCCAAGTGGGCAGGGAAGTATCATCCTACTGTGTGCCAAGAAAAAATCCTGGAAATATTTCATAAATGGCACTGAGGACACAAAAGATGGTCTTCAAGAAACTACAAAGTCACTCTTCTACTACTTAAATGTAGTCAAAAAACATTTCCCTCTTATTCTCTGTGCCTTGTCTCCTTGGCCTTTTTTTTCTGTCCTTCATCCTTTCCATGTTACCATCATCCACCACACTTTTATTCACACAGTTGCTTCAGCCTTGAATTTTCATCTCTCTCCTCTTTGCCTAGTTAAATACTACTCATTTGAAGACATACTTGCCTTTTGGTTCTCAGCTTAAAATCCCTTCTTACTTCAGAATTTCTGTCATAATGGGTATTTAATTTTATTTGTGCATTTATTTGATTAGTACCTCTCTACTCATTAGCCCATAAATGTGGAGACCACATTTGATTTTATTCCCGTCATATTCTTAGCACTTAGCACAATTCATGTATTGTTGAATCAATATATGATTGAATAAGTGAATTAAAATATGCAGTTTGTTTTATTACTAAGGTGTATCCGTGAATAAAGTGCATGTGAAAAAAGTGTTAAAAATAAAAATAAATCTAGAAAACTTAGGGCAGAATCTTTAAAAGACTTTTATCTGAAAAAAAATATGCTAGCTTTTCAGGTAAGCTTTTACTTCAAAGCTTGTATGAAATATAAAACTATGTCACATTTTATACTTTGTACTGGAAGCAAGGCAATGTTGACTATTGATAAAAGTTAAGATTTACTTCAAGAGGTATTAATGTATACTCAGCTATCAAATGAATTCATTAGGTCACCATGTGTTATCTCTAAACCATAGTAGTCTGTAGAATCACAGAGTATGGAACATCAGAATTTTAAGAGACTTAGACATTTTTTTGTTTTGTTTTTAGATTTTTATTTTTTAGATTTTTTAAATCCAGTTTATTTAATTTATGGAAAAGGAAGCTGAGCTACTTTCCAGCTTAGAGAGGACAATTGGCACATTTTTTCTGATTTCTAGTCTAGTGGCACTGTTCTGTTTCCCTTTTCATTTTAACTTCCAAGTCCTATTTTTACCCTATTTTAATGCATTTCTAAATCTCACCCCTTAAGGTCGTTAATTAGAAACATAAACCAAAAAAAAATTAAGCCTCAAGTTGCAATATTGAAAGATTCTATGAGCAAAATATTGAATGATACAGGAAGCATCAAAAGAAGATGGAATCAATACACAGAGTCACTGTACCAAAAATACTAGTAGATCTTCATCCATTCCAGGAGGTGGCATATGATCTAGAACCAATAATATTGACGGAAGAGGTCAAAGCTGCACTGAAGCAACTGCCGAAGAACAAGTCTCCAGGAATTGATGGAACATTAAGATGTTTCAACAGACGCCCCACTGGAGGCACTCACTCAGTTATGCCAAGAGATTTGGAAGACAGCTACCTGGCCAACTGACTGGAAGAGATCCAATTTGTACCCATTTCAAAGAAAGGTAATCCCACAGAATGTGGAAATTGTCAAACAATATCTTAGTATTGCATGCAAGTAAAATCTTATTGAAGATAGTTCAAAAACATTTGCAGCAGTATATTGACAGAGAACTTCCAGAGGTGCAAGCCAGATTCAGAAGAGGATGTGGAGCAAGGGATATCATTGCTGGTGTCAGATGGAACTTGGTGCAAAGCAAAGAATTCCAGAAAGATGTTTACTTATGTTTTATTGACTATGCAAAAGCATTTGATTGTGTGGATCATAACAAATTGTGGATAACATTGAGAAGAATGGGAATTCCAGAACACTTAATTGTATTCATGAGGAGCCTGTAGACCAGGAGGCTGTCATTCAAATGGAACAAGGGGACACTGCATGATTTAGAGTCAAGAAGGGAGTGTGTCAGGGTTGTGTCCTTTCCCCATACTTATTCAATCTATATGCTGAACAAATAATCCAAGAAGCTGGACTATATGAAGAACCTGGCATCAAGATTGGAGGAAGAATCATTAACAACCTGAGATATGCAGACGATACAACTTTGCTTGCTGAAAGTGAGGATGACTTGAAGCACTTACTGATGAAGACTGAAGAATACAGTCTGCAGGATGGATTACATCTCAATATAAAGAAAACAAAAGTCCTCACAACTGGACCTATAAGCAACATCACGATAAATGGAGAAAAGATTGAAGTTGTCAGAGACTTCATGTCTCTTCGTTCTACAGTCGAGGCCAATGGAAGTAGCAGTCAGGACATCAGCTGACATAAAGCACTGGGCACGGCGGCTGCAGAAGACCTCTTTCAAGTGCTGAAGAGCAAATATGTCTCCTTGAGGCCTAAGGTGCACTGATACAAGCCATGATATTTTCATGCCTCATAGGCATGTGAGAGCTGGACAAAGAATAAGGAAGACTGAAGAAGAATTGATGCTTTTGAGTTGTGATGCTGGTGAAGAATGCTGAAAATACCATGGACTGCTAAAAGTACTAACAGATCTGTCCTGGAGGAAGTGCAGCCAGAATGCTCCTTGGAAGCCAGAATGGCCAGACTTCGTCTCACCTACTTTGGTCACATTATCAGAAAGAATCATTCCCTGGAGAAGGATATCATGCTTGTTAAGATGGAGGGTCGAGGAAAGAGGAGAGGGCCTTCAATGAGATGGATTGACACAGTGGCTGCTATGATGGACTCAAGTATATAGCAAGGATCATAGAGCTGGAGCAGGACCAGGAGGTGTTTCATTCTGCTGTGAATAGGGTCACTATGAGTCGAAGACAACTTGGCAGCACTTAAGAACAACAACAACAAACAAACAAACAAAAAAAAAAAAACTCACTGCCATCCAGTCGGTTCAACTCAGAGTGAACCCTCCTTGGGTTTCCAAGGCGGTATCTCTATAGAAGTAGATTGCCCAATCTTCCTTTCAAGGAGTGGTTGGTGGGTTTGAACCACCACCCTTCTGGTTAGCAGTCAAATGCCTTAGGCACTTCACCACCTGAGTTCCCATTTGAAACCTATACTAACCAGAAATGATCATGACTGTGTACCCACCTTATCAGGAAAATAATGTAAGAGGAAATAATTATTCTTTTGTGTGCTGATATTTTTTATCTTTAAATAATTTTTTATGTTACCATGGAAAAATATTTCAAAATAATTTGGGTGCTTTGTAGAAAACTGGCAAAATTTTGAATAATAGATTAAGTTCTTACATAGCTTCATAATTATAGCTTTCAAATCTAGAAGATGTTCAATGTCACAGATTCTCACATATATCACCTTCAATATTCTGAATTTAGTAGACTTTGAGTAGCCCCTGAGAATTCATACTAAAAAAATAAATCAATAAAATAAAATTAAAAAAAAAAAAATTCTTAGGCAATCCAAAAGAACAACTAGGTAACTAGGTCGGGAAACCACTGTCTTAAATGATTATCAATTTTTTATAAACTCTGCAGCTGATTCTACAAACATATTTGACCCAATCTCAAAATTTAATACTTCTTGATGGGTGATATAGTGTAATAGATTAAATGGATTACCTAAGCCTTTAAGGTCTTTCTATTGAAGTACCCAATTATTTGCACATGCAAAATTTAGTGCGAGCTGGATTGGTTGAACCAATAAAATCATCTAGAATGTGAAATGTCTAAATCCTATATTATTCAGATTTAGAGAGCACCCCTCCTGACATTTCTTTCCGCTGCTTCACAAATGCCATCATCTTTATGACTGTAGCCTTTTTCCTTTTCCTTACTGCTATTGCCTTCCTGCAGACTTTATAGCAGCTTTGACAGTCCCCCTCTTGATTCATTTAATCCCCCCTCCTTCTCTCTGCTGTCTTTTTCCTCCATCTATTTTAAGTTGCAGGGGAGAGACAAGAAAATCACAGCCTAAAGGCTTTCAGAATTTAACATTTTCACTCTATGGAATATATGAATCACCCACTTGCACATTCTGAGGGTTAGTTAGTTGTTTCTTTTTCCAAACTAAATTGTTTTTACAAAACAATTACAAAAACATGGATTTAGTTATCGACTCTTTTTCGATGCTTTTTCCCCATCTGAAATTTCCCTTGCTCTCTTGTAACACACAAACACGTTTGTAATATGTGACCAGGAAAATAAATCAGATCATGACTAACATAGGTCATAGACTTGAGGTACATAGACTTGAGTAGATAGCATCTGTAAACTACTACCATTATACCAATCTTGTATAATCCACTCAGTAGCAGAAGTTCAAGACCCCATTTCAGGATTAGCTCTTGGAAAGAAAAATGTTGGCAAGGTTTGAAACCAACAATATTTTCCATCTAGGTAACAGCCAGACCTTGAAGCTTTTGACATTATGCATGTTAAAAGGTGCTGCATTATTAGGTGCTATGCCCTCTACGGAATCTGCCGTTGGGTCATCTTTTGGAAATCTATTTCTCAGGAGTGTATTGGAAATTGATGTAAAACTGGCCTGAGGTGTCTCCTAGTAGTAAAGGTCCTGGCACTTACAGTATCTAACTAAACAAGGAAGGAGACCAAAGATAAAGGGCAGGCAGTGAATGGCTAATCCAACTGTCAATATTTTAAGAAGAAACACTTTCATGCTTTGGTGAGCTTTGTTCAGGATTGTTTTTGCTGCTGCTACTTCCTTTTGTTGGAGTTTTATATCATCAGGAGTCAGAGAAGGGGACCAGCAGAGCTATATATATATACAGTCCTCACTCCTCTGTACTCAGACATAGCCCAGTCCAGTTCATGAGGTCTGGGACAAAAATTGCATAGTAATAAGCCATGGATTTTCTCCCTGTGTCCTTTATACATTATTTCTCTTAAGCCTGTCCATAGTCATGATAGGTGAATGTACAGGTTGAATATCTAGGAACTTGTAATCCTAGACCATGGCTTTCTCATTATTTCTTTCTTCCTTGCAGACAACTAAGAATAATCTATGCTTGAGTTAAAACCAGTGAGTCCCAATGGCCAATGACAGTGTGTGTCATAAATCTAAAAGAGAGCAAAATTCAGAGTTGGAGGTCAGGAGAGTCAACAACTGGAGCAAAGAAACAGAATAAAACAAGACAATTTTGAGACAGCAGTGGATACGAATATTCATAGAGAGACTTAGTGAGAAATCTAAGAATGAATGTGCTGAGACCACAAGTCATGTTTAACAGTTAAGGATACTGCTGTTGAGTCGTATCCCACTCATAGCAACTCCTGCTTAGGTTTCTGAGGCAGTAGCACTACGGAAGTAGATTGCCCAACCTTCCTCCCAAGGAGTGGCTGGTGGGTTTGAACTACCAGCCTTCTGGTTAGCACTCAAATGCCTTAGGCATTATGCTACCAGAGCTCCCTTGACCAGCACAGAGTTGAATAAAATCACACCTCCTTTATTTTGTATTGTAGCTCTAACTCCCTAATGAATTCATTGAATGTGAGAAAAAGGAAGAGTCAAATAAGGATAATAAAGTAAGATGACAAAGATAATTTAGATATTCTGAGTTTATAATTTAGATATTTGAGTTAAACTTTATGTTCTACATCTGTATAGTACTTAGAAGTTCAAAGATCGCTTTACATATGCTATATAATTTGATCTGCCCACCAAGCCTATATGACAGTTAAGACAGAATTATAGTCCACATTTGATTTCCTTATGAAACTAAGTATTTATACTAAACGATTGCTAGCCATATGAAAATGCTGTCTTGGTGGGGCCTAAACCATTGTCATAGGTATATTTCACTTGAGGAAGTCATTTCTGCACATCCTTCCCTTCATTCCCTGGCTCAAGGCTGACTGGTCTTCATAATCAAGCTGCAGAGTTTTGTATCAACAGTATTCAGGTTGCTATTGAATTTATTCTGACTCATAGTAACCCTAGGTGCTGCAGAATAGAAGTGTGCTTCCTAGTGCTTTCATGGCTGTGACCTTTCAACAGCAGATCACCAGGGCTTTCTTCCAAGGTGCTTCTGGGTGAGTTCAAACCACCTATCTTGTAGTTAGTAGTCAAGCACTGTGGTAGTTACATTTGTGTATCAAATTGTCTGGGCCTAGTTGAGTGGCTGGGCAGCTGGATGTAGTATTTTCCATGATGAGACTGGTAATCAACTCCAGGTGGAATCTACCGTGAGCAGCTGAGTAGCTGCTTTAGGGATGTGGTCTGCTTCCCATATATGAGGAAAAGCCTTGGGGAACGGTCTCTAGCTTATGACACACTTGAACCCTGCATGTAGCCGAGTTGTTCTTCAGCAGCCTGCCACGCTCTGCTGACCTTGGGACTTTCAATGGACTTGAATTAATAACCTGCCATGTGGTTTGGTAATAACAGGACTGTGCATTTTTACTTGTCAACCTTGGCCAGCAGTTGTCTGAGTGAAGAAAAGCCTCTAGCTCCAGTGGGCTAGGAGCAGGAGGCAAAGCTGAAGCCCAAGGTTGAGGGGTTTTCACCCAGCCCCTAGAGCCTGGCACTTTGAACTCAGACTTAAAGCCTCCAAATTGTAAGGATAAACTCCTGTTTGTTGAGGCCACCCCATTTGTGGTATATTCCTGTCAGAGCAGCACTAGGTAACCAAAGCAAGTACTTAACTGTTCACACCACCTAAGGAACCATATCAACAATACAGAATATGCTTTTCAACTTTGACTTCTTAAAAAAAGAATGTGCAGTCCATTAATGCCATAAAAATGTCACTCTTCCCTTTCCTTCTTTCCCTTCAAAATCCCACTGTTCACTTTTATTCACTCAAGTGCAGGGCCCTCCACACCTCAAACATAACAAGGACACTGATTTACTTATCTCTTTTTCTCTTTCTCTTGGATTGTTGGACAACATACATGTATATATGTGTGTGTGCATGCATGAACACATATGTTTATGTGGAGGAGGGTGATGGACTTAATCGCTACCTCTAGGATTCTGGTTTTGAGTTTAAGCGACCTGGAAGTATGTGTCTGTGTTTGCCTTTGGACACACGTGCATCATGACCTAATTACACATGGGCCCCACCAGGTGCATTCCCAGGTTCACTTCTCAGTGCTCTAGTTCCCTTATATCTCCCCAATGTGCCAGATGGTTCTTAAATCGCCCTCTCACTCAGCAGATTTGAAATCAGTGGGGTTTGGTGGTAAAAGGAGGGAGTTGTTTCTTAATTTTGTTTCCTTCCTTCAAAGTCTCCTAACACAGCTGTGCACTGAAAAAAGGCATTTAAAAAAAAAAAAAAAAAAAACTATCACAGCCCCTCTTTCTATGTTTAATTTCAGTTTTGAATTCTATAGTCCTGGAAGCTATTTCTATCCCTTCCACCCCAGGCAAAAGCTAACACACAAAAAGGTGGGAAAGAGAGTATTATTGCAGTTTTATAAGTATCTCTTTGATGCTCCACCACAAGTGCTTACAAGGCAGTCGAGCTACAAGGGAAGTTCCTTGCTTGATTCCTGGGTATGGTTTTCTACAAGCTACCCTACCCTCTTCCTGGGCACTCATGAATTTTAAGCACTTTACTGGTCAGGCTTAGTAGCTCGCAGAAATCTTAAGAGTGCGCATAATCACTCTAGTAGGAAGAAAAAAAATTAATAGCTAGAATGATTCCCAACTCCCACAAAGAATAGTGGCCTCCTCTACATTTAAAATATTCTGGATCAGCACAGTTATATTAAGGGCCTTTTCTATTGGGGATTCTTAAACTGATCTGCAGGTTAGACTAGATCAGATTACTTTAATGATTCCTTCTAACTTTAATATTCTATTATGCCAAATCTAGGCCATAAATTATACGTATTTTATAAAATTAATCCATACTTATACAAAAAAAAAAATAACACTACTGATAATAAAGACAATAATCACTTGTACTTGAATTATTCAAATATAAAGTTACATTTTTCATCCATCTTTCCAGAACTTTATTTATATATAAATTTTTTAAAGAATGAATTCCTAATCAAAATATTATCCTCTAGTCTGTTCTTTCATCTTATATTCATGTATTTAAAATTTATCAGTAGATAATAATCATCTTCCTATATCAATAGATGTAGATAGAAGTCATTTTAATAGTTGCATAATATATTAATCAATTTCAAACTCAATGGAAGAAGTACATAATCTAATGGAAACAACATTGCAAGAAAACTGGATTCAAGCCTTAATACTTTTGCTAGCCACTTAAGTGATATTGAGAGAAACTTTTAACTTCTCTGACATCAGTTTCTTCATCTTTAAAATAGAGGAGTTGGGTTGCTGACCTCTGTGGGGTTTTTTTTCATTTGTTTGTTTTTACAAATCTACCATTCTATAAGTAATGTATTAATCAAACAGATATTTATTGTCTGCTCCTTTGTACCAAACTTTATACTGGACTCTAGGGATATAAATATTTAGGTGGCGTAGTGCCTAAGACATTTGACTGCTGACCAGAAGGCTGGCAGTTCAAACCTACCAGCCACTCCTTGGAAGGAAGATTTCTATTTCTATGGCAATCTTATTTCCATAGTGATACTGCCTCACAAACCCAAGGCAGGGTCACAATGAGTTAGATTGTCGGCAGGGAGTTTGGTTTGGTTTTATCCTTAAGGCACTACAATCTACTTAGTGTGAAACCCACATGAACTAATACATATGTGTACTAACAAGCTAATAGTTGCTATAATCAAGATTCCTGGTGAGGTGGTTGCAGAGGAAGAATTCCTAATTCAATTTGTGAGGAGAAAGGGAACAGTTAAAGTTGAGTTTTATTTACTTTTATATTTCTTAGCTGACCGAGAAAGAGTAACCAACAGTCTAATATGGTTATTATTGTGGTGGTGGTGGTGGTATTTGTTACTCGTATACAGTAATAGAAAACTTACTGTGTATTAACACAGCATTGTACTAAGCATTATCACATTTAACTTAAAACAATTTTGTAAGCTACGTACCTATGTTTGGTATTTAACTCCAGCTGCTGTAACAGAAAAACCCACATTTCAGCAGCATAATATAATAAATGGTTATATTTCACTTAAGGGTTGAGACTCTCTTCATTGTAGTTTTCTGACAACCAGTGACTCAGAATTCAGGTTCCTCCATCTTGTGGTGTTGCATCTAAAAGTACAAAGAAATTATGACTTGTAGACATTTCCTTCCTCAATGTATTTTTTGTCTTCTTCCAGAGGGTTATATTTCTTATTACCTTCATGATACCCTATGCAGTGACTTACAGAGAGAAATGCTTAATGTATTTCTATAGACAAACAATTATAATCATAAATATTTTTATTAACTAATATGAGTTACTTGCTGCATAAAGTCTACATATTATGGTTGAGTCAATGAAGGTGATTACAACAAATAAACTTAAAATGTTCTTAGAAATCCAAAGTTCTTAGAGATAACATTGAGAAAATAATTATATACAAATTGAATTGTATGTAAATGTGCATACTTATGTGCATGAGCTTATACAAGTAAACACACAGAAAGAGAGAATGATGCATCCTGTAATAATAAAATACAAATGGTCTCAGGGAAATTTATTTCATACCTCTAGTCCGACTCGACGGCACATAACAACAACAACAGCTACACCCATGTCTTAGATAGTTAATATAGAAGAAATATGTAGCCATAAATGCTCTGATCAGAAAGAGTAAGAGGAAGAGTTCTCCTCATGTTCATAATGTATGTATTTTGTATGTTTGTATGTTTATGTGTTCTTGCCAATGACCCTACTCTCAATCAGTGAACATAAGCCCAGAACAGCATTGGGGATTTTAGGGCAAACACAGAAGAAAATTATATACACCCTGCCTTTAAAAGTTAATATTTACACTTTCAGGTAAAAAGAACTTTCAATTCCTAGTATAAAACTAGAAATTATAAAATACTGAGGAATTCAACCAACTAAAAATGTAAAATGTATCTCTGAACAAATGCAGTATATAAGTAAAAGACAAATGACAAAATGGAAAATAATACTAGCCACATAAATAATAAGGGCTAATATCATTAATATACAAATAGTTGCCATAAATCAATAAGAACATTCCATGAGAAAAATGAGCAAAGGGTATAGATAGGGAATTCACAGTAGAGTAATTATAAATGACTAGTAAATGCATGAGAAAATGTTCAATCTCACTAGTAATGAAAGGAAAACAAATTAAGACACAATATAATTTTTCACCTGTCAAGTCGGCAAGAATTAAAAAGAAAGATAGTGCTTGGTTTTGGCAAGGGTTTGGGTAAATAAGCTGTCATACAGCTACCAAGTATTAGAATGTGTCCTACTTCTCCTGTGGGCAGTGTCTCTTTGTATCTTAAAAGGCTTAAGAGTGTATAGAAAGCTGATATTCCAGAAACATTCTGATGAAATAATTAGACAAATTTAAAAAGATACACGTATAAGGATTTTTACTGTGCCATTATTTACAACAGTGAAAATTTCGAAATAATCTTAATATTTAACATTAGGACATTGACTTAATACACTATAAAATGGTTCAAATTACATAGCTCTATGATTATTGATGTATGAAGGTGTTCACGTTGTATTCTTCAAAGAACAGACTGAAGAATATACTATGTGGCATGTGGATCTCTTCTTTAAGAAATTTATAAATAAATAAATTTCTGGAAAGATGGATGCAAAGTGTAAGTGGATTTATAGCCGAATAATTCAAGTACAAAGGATTGTTTCCTTTT
>NW_006921700.1:9398008-9405253 GCF_000298275.1 Orycteropus afer afer | reverse complement strand
TATATAATTTATGGACTAAGTTTGATATAATGGAAGGAATCTTTAAAGTAATCTAATCCAGTGCAATGTACAGACCAGTTTAAGAATGTCCTGTACAAAGTGTCCCTAATGGATCATTAAGATCATTTGTATTGTAGATGGTAAATTTGTAATCATTCTAGCTATTAAAATTTATTCTTCTTTCTCTCAAACTAGGATATCTGGCGGTGCAGTGTTTAAAGCATTCGGCTACTAACCAAAAGGTCAGAAGTTTGAACCCATCAGCCACTCCATGGGAGAAAGATGAGCCAGTCAGCTCATTACAGCCTTGAAAACCCTACGGGGCAATTCTCTTCTGTCCTCTAGGGTCCCTATGAGTGGAATGAATTCAATGGCAGTGGATTTGGTTTTGGTTTTTCTCAAACTGAAATATTTTAACAATATTCTCCACCTATTAACTCTAGTTCTGTGCTCTGGGACAGTGTAAGAAAAGCCTACTTTTTCTGCATGACAAATGCTTAACTCTTAAACCACCCTCTTAGCCATGTGTTCTTGAAGATATGAACCCCATGGATTCTCTTATAGCCTTGGAATCCTCATTAATCTTAGACATCCCACCACTGTACAACACACACCACAAAAAACAGGAAGTCAGTCAGAATAGGAAAAATGGTAAATAAGAAAAGACTTCAGAAAGGAACATATCTTTGTACTGAGAGGATAAACTCAGGTTTCAATGAAAAGACAGGACTTGAGGGAGATCTTAGCAAATTGGTGGACTTTTGGTGGCTGAAGAAGTGGAAGCATAATGTGGGCTCCATGAAGTTAGAAAAAGTTTCCTTTCAAAGGTCAACATTTCAGTATGTTTCCCATGTGTGTAAAACAAGGTGTACTTCCATAACCATTTCAGTTCAAGACAGGATTAGAGAGGAATTAAACTTTGCCATTCTTCTTCGTAGTTTTTGTATTTTTTTCCTCACTCACTTTCCCCATTCCTACATCCTTCACTGTTTTGGGTAATGCCAAAATATTACACAACACAATGTTTGCCTTACTACAATGACCAATGAGCAGCATCACAATAAATAGAGAGAAGATTGAGGTTGTCAAAGAATTCACGTTGCTTGGTTCTACAATCGATGCCAAAAGGAGCAGCAGTCAGGACATTAGACGACGTGTAGCATTGGGAAAGTCAACTGCGAAGGAACTGTTTCAAGTGCTGAGGAGCAAGGATATCTCCTTGAGGACTAAGGTGTGCCTGACACAAGCCATGATATTTCCAATCGCCTCGTACACATGTGAGAGCTGGACAACGAATAAGGAAGACCGAAGAAGAGTTGATGCTTTTGAGTTGTGGTGTTAGAGGAGAATGCTGAAAGTACCATGGACTGCTAAAAGAACTAACAGATCTGTCCTGGAGGAAGTGCAGCCAGAATGCTCCTTGGAAGCAAGAATGGCCAGACTTCCTCTCACCCATTTTGGTCATGTTGTCAGAAGGGACCATTCCCTGGAGAAGGATGTCATGTTTGGTAGGGTGGAGGGTCGACGAAAGAGAGGGAGGCCTTCAACGAGATGGATTGACACTGTGGCTGCGATGATGGGCTCAAGTATAGCAGGGATTGTGGGGCTGGGCCGGGATCAGGCAGTGTTTCGTTCTGCTGTGCATGGGGTCGCTATGAGTCGGAAATGACTCGACGGCACTTAACAACAACAACAACAACAATTGTTTTGTTCCTATTACACGCAGCATTAACATTTTTTTAATGCATTGCCTGTTATTATCCTATAAGCTATTTCCTGTAGCTAGATTTCAAAACCCAAGTTAAACTACAAGCTACTTAAAGTCAGGTACCAACATCTTTAATTTTTCATCAGCCTTCCTCATGTTCATTAACATACAAAAAAGTATACTGTGTCTAAAAGATTGCTTTGTGTTATTAAATTGTTTTTATCTCTAGATGAGTCCTGCTGAGATGTCAGAACATTTCTACCCTGTCCTGTTCATAAAGGCATATATTCTATCTGGTTATCATATTCAGAGGAGGAATTGAGTCCCAATAAGTCACAATAAAGTCTTTGCTGGTCTGTGTTCCTTCCAGTCACAGTTCCTTCATCCCACCTACCATGGCTTTTGGTAAATTCTCATTGGGAGATGATAGGGATTATTCGCTCTGAAAGTATAGTTTTGACTCTTAAGGCAAAATATATGAACATTCTTAATTCATTTAAGATAAAATAATTAGAAATATTATTTAATAAAATTAAATAGAAATTATCTTTGATGAACAATTTTAGAATAAAATTGTCATTACGAATACACTTCTGAAAAAAAATTGTATATAGTTGCTATTCAAACAACCGCTTGTAGTCAACGCTACTGAACATCAGACAGATGGTCAACACCAATATCCTCCCCTACAGCCACTACAAATTAGCAGCTCTCTTGAGCAGAAAAGAAGTCTCAATTTGCTTGTAGAAAGATACAAGTTGAATAGAGATATGAAGATGGCTGGACCCAAGACTTCAGCAAAGTAGAGAGAACAATGGGTTGATGCAAGATTTAGGATCAAGAAAGAAGAGTGGTCCAAGAGCAATTTCCCAAAACAGAATCAATACTAAACACACTGTTTTCTCCCATAGTCAACTTAAGCTTTTGATTAATGTCCCACCAACCACACCACATCACATTTCATCATTGCACAACAGAAGTTGTGTGATATGATATTGTGATGTAGTTCTGGGTTCCTATTACTCCTCTGTTATTAATGATAAGTTTCCTTTGCAGAGCAGTTCTGATAGCATAGTGGTTAAATGTATTCAGCTGCTAAGCAGAAGGTTGGAGATTCAAAACCACCAGCTGCTCAAGAGAAAAATGAACTGGTCTGCATAAAAATGTACAGCCTTGGAAATCTAGGGAGTGGTTCTATTTTATCCTATATGGTGGCTGTATGTTGGAATTGACATGATGGCAGTGGGTTGTGTTTTTTGTTTTGTTTTGTTTTGTTTCTTTTGGTCAGCCTTTGCATAACTTGACTATATGGCATTTGGGGTATTGTTAACATACAGAACTAGTATGTGTTTTCTGAGAAGGATAATGCACATACATTCTCTTCCATCGCCTTCTCATGAATGCCACATCCTCCCTAGACCCAAGCCCATGGTTGACTAACAAGTCCAGTAGAGAAAGGGCAGAAAACAGGAAAGCCTGTATTACACATTGCCCTGCAGTCATCAGCCCGCCCTTCAGAGAGGGGAAATAACAAAGAGTGAATGGTGGGAAGTCACTTTATCTGCTAGAAAAATATGCCTTGTTCTCCACTCAAAAAACAAGTGGTTGTAAAGCAACCACATTATTTAAAGCTACAAGGCAAACAGGAAGAGGCGAACCAAACACCCCGGCCCTGAGAACTTCCCGCAAGTGCTCCCCTCAGCTGGGCTGGTTTGAAGTCTTGAGAAGTTTGCTGACAGGTTCCAGTGGTGCAGTGAACCCAAATCATTGCTGATGAGAAAGGAAAAGAGAGTGTCGGGTTCTCTTTAGAAAACTATTTGGGAGGCAGTTGCTCATTTAAAGGAATAATAATGATTTCTAGAACAAACCCACCATCAGCTTAAGCACTGTCATCTGAGAAAGAAGCCCAAAACTAAAATGCAAACTTGAAAGTGTAGGAACTATCGAAGAAGAGGCAAAGGATGCCTGCAAAACCCTGCCTGGGAAATGGTGGTACTTAAATCAATTGGCAATACAAGGGACTGCAGTGACAACAGAATTATTATCACCAAATATGGCCAAGTTTCCAGTGGGTTAAAAGAGTCCCCAGTTTTAAAAGACCTGGTATGAGTGGACATTCTAGAAGCTCTACTGTGATGATGCTCCTATTTTTTAGGCACACACATGTAAAGAGAAGTGCTCTTCGTGATCACATCTGGGCTAAGTTGTTATTTTGTTGCTTCTCACATTAGGTCTGAGAAGAGAGGATAGTGAATATTGGGACTGCAAAGCAATTTAGGCATTTTATTGAATCCCTACAATAGTCTATTGAATTAAACATCAATGTCAGCATTTCATGAGCAAAGGTCCTGAGGTTGGAGTGACAGTCTACACATAGAACCAGTCATAGTCAGATGCATTCAGTGATGAAGCCTCTTATCCCTGAGCTGTAAACATGGAAAGTTATGTTGGTGAATGTCTTGGTGTGTATGTTTTCACCATAGTAAAACTAAAATAAATAAATAAATTCTCTCCTCTTTTTCCTGTGACATGAATCACAGGAAAGAAGACTATGGACAACTGATAAAGGTCCCTAAGTGAAAGATCTGTTAAGAATCACTGGTGGGTACAAATGATTAATGTGCTTGGCTGCTAACTGAAAGACTGGAGGTTTGAGTCCACCGAGAGGCACTTTGGAATACAGGTCTGGCTATCTGCTCCTGAAAAATCACCTGACAAAAATCCCATGTAGCGCTGTTCTATTCTGATACACATGGAGTTGCCATGAATCGGAGCCAGCTAGACAATATTGTCAGTAGAGACTGACAATATTGGTGGAGAGCTGATGCAAAATAGCAGGGCAATGCCTCATTGAAGAGAAATAGAATTTGTTTTAGGCCACAGCAAACAATCATGTGGGAAAATTTGTCCTCATGGATGCAACCGGAAGTTTGAGATTAAAATATTCTCAGAATCTCAGATACTTTCCTGGAGGTGGTGAGCGAAACGCCCTCACCTTCTAGATCTGGATTACATGGGAAAACGTACCACTTGGCTGACAGTGATATTAATGTATGTTTTCCCATTTCTCTGCTTCCTCTGACAAGATGTAGTGTCACAGAGAACCAAATTAACACACCGGGAGGCTTTGTCATTAAAGAAATACAAGCTCGCTTTGATTATTGCTGGCAAGAGAGCAGAGTGCGCTGCAAACAGCAATCCTATTCTCAGAACTAATATTCCTGCAGACAGTAGAGCTCTGTCTCAGAGTATCTTGAATTGAGAGACGAGGGTGTAATTTTTCAAATGTTGAGGAACAAAATGATTTCCAGGCTAGGTACTTAAAGGTATAGCCAGCCATAGATTGCAATGTATACAGCTGTCAATGTTGCCATAATCATAAAGAAAAAAAAGGAAACACTACAGAAGAGGGAGAAAATCACAAGAAGTGTTTCTAGCTATATTCTCAAGAACAAAGTATGTTATTTGTAAAGCAGAAAGGCACTTAAATAAAATGGTAGAAATAAGATTTCTTTATCTGAAAGACATCATCAAATATAATCAGGCAATACACTGGAAGATTTTAAAAGTCTCAACTTCATTGTTGTAATTGTTGTTGTCTTTGTATCCAAATTAAGGTGTTAACATTTTAGTTGATTTTTGGTTTTTGGTTCTTTAATTTACTTACATGCATTATTTTGTTGTTTGACTACAAACTATTGATTAGGGAAAACCAGGTCCTAGACCAGGAATTGGGAGCTCTGGTAGCGCATAGTGCCTAAGGCGCTTGACTGTTGATCAGAAGGCTGGCGGTTCAAACCCACCAGACACTCCTCGGAAGGAAGATAGGGCAATCTACTTCTGTAGTGATACTGCCTCGGAAACCCAAGGAGGGGTCGCTATGAGTCAGGTCCGACTAGACGGCACATAACAACAACAACAGACCAGGAATCAATGACCCAGATTATAGAGTAGAAGTTTTCCTCGAGTACTTGTTGGCATTTGATGAATATTTCATCCTTGGAGCCTCAGTTTCCTAATATGAAAAGAAAAAGAAGACGAATATCTGTATTGACATCCCACAGAGTTGGACATATCTAGTGGGAGAATTAATAAGAAGATAGAGGGGAAGCACAGGTCTGGCCTTCCCAATGCTGTTAGAGTCTCAACAAAATCACACTGATGCCTGGAGAGAAGGGGGATGTAATGGGGGAGGTATAAGAAGTTGTACACTCTCCCAGATATGGACCATAATAAAAAAATTATTTAACTCTTCCAAAACCCAATTCACTGCTTTGTATCCAAAGGCCCAAGACATGAGCTGCAATTTCATCCTATAAAATGTGAACAATTCACATGTTATTCACAAAAAATGGCTCAATGAACACACACAAACCAGTGTGATATTCAAGCTGTAAGTAAACATTAGGTAATTCCACTCATCACAAAACAATGAAAATATGAAAAATAACCTGAAAGGGTATGGATATAAGCAAAAGTAGAGATTCAGAAGAAAGTTGATGACCCCAAAATAAAATGTTTCACATTCCCAAGAAGAAAGAAAAAAAAGATCTCACAAAAAAGACCAAACAATGGAGAATAATGACTACAGGACAGATGCTAAGCAATTCTCGATGGCGGAATGGTAATAAAAGTTAAGAATTAGTCAATCTTTATCAATTATTAGGAAGAGGCAGATAGGTGCAGAACTCAGATCTAAAGCAATCATGTCCTGGGACCAAGGTCAGGCAGAATGGAGGGAGATCATCAACCACAGACAAAAATATAATAATAATTTGCATTCATGAGATGATTCAGACTTGCCCCCAAAATTGACAATTATATTGTATTTTACTCTTCTCTAAACCAGGGAGATAATAACCCAGGGTGTAATAACCCTAGTTTATACCTAAGGGATAAACATTTCAAAAAGTTTAAACAATTTGTGTAAGGTCATAGGATATAAAATGAAAACTTTTCTTTCAGCCACTTTTCAGAGCTGCATAGGATAGACTTAAATTTAGATTATCACATTACACCAAAAACATGAATATTTTAAAAGGAACGTATAAAAATGATGTTACAGCAACTGACTGATTGTTTATGGACTACCAAACACCTAAAACTGTTCACATGGAAGTATTAGTCATTAAGATGGATTTCCAGAGCTGTTTTAACCCATATATTTTGGTAGGTGAATGATAGAATGGGATTCATTTTATATTAATAAAGAAAAGTTAGCCTACCATATGTGTAATTGGCATATATCCAGATCATTAGACAAGGAAACAGACACAGAGGAATAGGTTATCCTCTTGAGATGGACACAACTTGAGCCCAAAATATTTCCCTCAAGATGTGCATTTCTCAGCATCTATAACTCATGTAATGGGTTTGAAATTTAATTGATTCAAGAATCAGGTGTGTAACACTGTAATAAGACACTTGCCTGCTAACCAGACATCTGGCGGTTCAAACCCACCAGCCACTCCTTGGAAGGAAGGTTGGGCAATCCTACTTCCGTAGTGATACTGCCTCGGAAACCCAAGGAGGGGTCG
>NW_006921700.1:9363230-9397673 GCF_000298275.1 Orycteropus afer afer | reverse complement strand
ACTTAATACATAAATTTTCTAAACTGTTTGAGAGTGATTTGCTGATGTTACGCTCCTATAATAAGAATATATTTCCTAAAATCAAGTAAAAATAACATTTTCATGATTTCAAAATCATGAAATTAACAATATAATATTCTTTGAAGGAGCTCTGGTGGTGTAGTACCTAAGGCATTTGAATGCTAACCAGAAAGTTGTCAGTGGAAACCCACCAGCCACTCTGCGGATGGAAGATGGGACAATGTACTTCCATAAAGATTTACTGACTGGGAAACCCATTGGGTGTTGCTATGAGTTGTAATCAACTTGATGGGAGTGAGTTTGGTTTTTGATTTTTGTATAATAGTCTTTATATTTTGCCAATTTCTTCAGTACTATCTTGTATGTTGTTGTTTTTGTTAGGTGACATCGGGTTCATTCCCATCATAGTAACCCTACGTACAACAGAACAAAACACTGCCTGGTCCGGTGCCAGACTGACAATTCTTGCTATACCTGGATCAGATGTTGTGTCTACTTGTCCAAGATAGTAAACTCTAATTACATGTAGCTATGAACACTTGAAATATGACAAATGTGACTAATAATTGGATTTTCTATTTCATTTAATTTTAAATAATGTAATTTCAAATTTAAATAGTGACATGTAGCTGTGACTGTAATGTGGCTGCAGTAGTAGGGAAATTCTAGTAGCATTCCTTAGTCTTTCTTGTCTTTCATGTCCTTGATATTTTTTTTATAAGTAAGGCAAGTTATTTCATAGAAGATCCCTTAATATGAGTATGTCAGATGTTTCTCCGTGATTAGATTCAGAGTATTCATTTTTGGCAGAAAAATTTCAGAAATGATGTTATGTTTTTCTCAGTGCATTATATCAGGAGGCCTAAGATGTTGATTTGTTTCATTAGTTGTAATTCTAACTCTGATGACTTAGTTGAGATGGCTTCTTCCAGTTCTCTCCACTGTGAAATAACTAGATTCTTCTTTGTATTTAATGCATTGTGGGAGATATTTTGAGACTACATAAATATTCTTTTATTCTTTAAACTTTCATACCTTATTTATAGCATTTTTAGTGATTCTTTTCTGAGTCACTTATTACTTTGATTTTTAAAAAGAGTTTTTCCAGAGTTTGTGTGTTAGATTGGGTTCTCTAGAGAAACACACACACACAAAAAAAAACAGCAAGGTGTGTGTGTATATATATATATATATATATATATATATATATTTAGAGAGAGAGAGAGAGAGAGATTTATCTTAGGTAAATGGCTCACAAGCGTATAGAAGCCGACAAGTCCAAGCTGAAAAGTCCGTCTCTGGAGGAGGTGGAGCTTGCAGCCACCTTGGTTCCCACAAGCACAGGAGAGCAGAGAGATTCAAGCTGGCATAAAGTATATTGGTTGTTGTTTCCAATAAAAGATGAATCCGAGACCTCCAGGGCTAGCGGTGAGCCGCTCACTCAAGGAAGTCTGTAGTTCGGAATGCCGTTCTTCCAGATTGTCCTTGGAATATCATTGCAAGCAGGCCACACCCCTAGGGAAACTCCCCTTGGGCAGACCGGCCACTCAGAACTCAGTCATCTGATCCCATCATGGGAACAACCACCCACAACTGGGGTCCAGCCAAGTTGACATACAGCTCCAACTATCACAGTTTGTGATTAACATCTACTGAAAAATTAGTCTTTCAAGTTCTTCCACCATTATCAGAACTAGATCTTCCATGGGAGCTCTGGTAGTATAGTGCCTAAGGCATTTGGCTGCTAACTAGAAGGCTGACGGTTCAAATGCATCAGCCACTCCTTGGAAGGAAGATTGGGCGATCTACTTCCATAGTGATACCACCTTGGAAACCCAAGGAGGGGTAGCTATGAGTTGGATCCCACTCAACAGCACAGAGTTAGTTAGTTTTAGACCTTGCATTATTATTTTAAACACATGTTCTTTTGGTCCAGAATGATTCTTGGGAAAAGAGATTAAATAGAACAGGTTAAGTGTGAACATATTTTGTAATATTTAATAAGAATATATAACAAAATTGAAAAGTTAAGTTGGTAATGCTATTAAAATAAAAAGGAATTTTCTTCTATGATGTGTTTTTATCATGACAATTTTTAGTAACCCTGCATTGAGCACTTGCCTTTCTAGTATGTAACTGTTTTAAATGTGATTATCTTTAGTCTTTTAATAACCCAGTAAGGTAAATGTTATTATAACTGCTTGATAAATAAATAATATGAGACTTCAAGAATTAAGTAATGTCTTGGGTCATACATCTAAGTGGTAGAATCAGGATATAGAATTTAGGCCTGACTCCAAACCTGTGACTAAAAACCATAGTTGGTTTTATTGGAAATTTTTAACTTTCTTCTTAAGCTTAAAGCTGGAAGAACCAGTGTTATATTATTGAGGAATCTAATAAGTTGGTTCCAGGTGATCAAGCAAATAGCTGAAGTGGCATTCCATCTGTATGGACAGTGTGTTCAAAGGTAGGTGGTAAGTATTATTATGATTAAAAAAATAATAAGCCACAGGGAGAGATATGTCTGAAGGAATAGACCAGAAAAGAGAAGGATTTAAGTTATCCATATAATTATGCTTTTTTCAAACATTTCTCTTGAAGGATGAATTTCTCAGAGCATAATGAGGTCCTTGACTTCTCCATTGGGCCAAGTCATGCATATCAAGGAGCGCAAGACTATTTTCTGCCCCTGTCACTCCTTAGATATTTGCTTCTATAATTAGCCCCAGGCATCAATGCTGGCCTGAATTATTAAAATGATTGAAGAGGGAAAATAATTATTTGTCCTAGATTTTCAAAGGACTTAGTCAAGCCTTACTTTTGTTCAAGAAACAATTATACAGTTGTAGGACGGCAAATATAATAGGTTACAGACCTTGTCATTAAAAGGCTTTCAGTCCAATGGAGATGACACAAATATGGAATATTCACTGATATTGAAGAACTCAAATCAACAAGGCAACAGTTATCATTTAGCAGTATACAGTTTAACACAAGCAATTTATTACTCATGTATTGCACAAGCAATGAGAACTAGAAACATTGATGACACTGGTGCAATGCAGCCTGCAGTGGGTTGGGATGGTTTGATAATAGAAATGACACCAGAATGCTGAAAAGTTTATCATTAACAGCTGCTCATTAAACCTGAAGCATAGATCCTTTGAGGTGTAGCTCATACATTTTTCAGAAAGGTGAGCTGCAATTTACCACTTTCCTTTCCAGTCAAGAAAGTATATTTTGGATTGCAAGAAAATTCATGTAGTTTTTACAGAGAAAATCTTGAGTATACTCCATTGTATTAAAAAAGGGATATCATCCACATACTTAGGCATTTAGCACTTTTTATTAACAGTTAACTGTGACACGCTTCATATTTCATCCACATGCTCAACATTATAGTTGAGAAAAGCTGGGCTAATGGCCTGCACCAACTCTTCCACTTTAAAAATTCCCTAAGTCCACTTAGGCTTAAGCACTTGCCTGCTAACCGAAAGATTGACAGTTTGAGCCCACACAGCAGCTCAGTGGGACAAAGACCTGGCCATCTGTTCCTGTAAAATTTACAGCCTAGAAACCCCTATGGGACAGTCCTACCCTGTCATGTGGGATCTACGAGTCAAGATCAACTCCACAGCATTAACAAAAAGTCCTTGATCAAATACTGCTTTAACGATGGACTATATGAACATGTCATGTGATTAATTCATGCAGAGAATAATTGAGATATACTTCTTTCTGGTCTTTTCAGATATTAGTATTTATTAGTTCTTGAAGGTTTTGGGGAGTTAAATGTTTTCTTAGTAGCAAAATGAAGGCTAAAAATCAGTATTAAAAGAGGCAGCAAAGAGATTATATCAGAATTCTGGGAGTCACCTTTGGTAGAGAGAACCTTTAGAGTTAGAATCATAGTGGAATGAAAGATACCAGACTGCATTCAGACTCTGTATCCCCAAAAGAGTGATACAATATGGTCTTAGATAAAGGGGTCAGCTGTAGTGCTAACTGTGAACAGTATGATGGTGACAAGGAGAGCTACATGGAACACAGTTGGTGAGCAGGAAAAACCATTTATATATATATATATATATATATATATATATATACACATATTGTTGTTGTTGTTGTTATATGCCGTCGAATCGGCCCCGACTCGATTACAGAGGCAGTATCACTACGGAAGTAGGATTGCCCAACCTTCCTTCCAAGGAGTGGCTGGTGGGTATGAACCGCCAGCCTTCTGGTTAGCAGTCAAGTGCCTTAGGCACTATGCTACCAGAGGAAGTAGGACCTATAGAGTGTTATCAGATTACCTTTTTCTCTCAGCTCCTTTGCTACCCAGTTTCTTTAAATCTAGCTTGTCTAACTCCTTTAAATCATTCTTATGCTATACAAATTGGTTATGAGCCACTTCTAGTAACACAAAATAATCTTAATTCAGTAATTAAAATGTTTAATCTCATAAAAGAATAAAAATTTCAAACTGCTTTATCATAAAAACTTCTCCTCCCCCATCTGAGAGTGCTGCAAACAAGAAGTCTACAAGTGGGAAAGGGAGTATGGTCAGCACCCTACACTTTCCAAGGAGTTTCCTTGTATCTCTTTTTCTTGGATCAAAATAAGGGACAGGCACAACAACAGCTGTGTCCCAAAATTTACCTTCAAATTATCAACTCCCAACTCCTTTGTAATCTCTTCATGTGGGTGGGAGGATTAAAAATCGTGTAATGAATTGGTTTAAATACGTCCTTTAACACTCCTGGATCCCTCTAGCACCTAACTAATGCCCATTGAAAATTTGTATTATGTATGCACTATTTTAGTCCAAAATATCTAAGAGATACCATGGAAGAAAGGCCTAGTATCTACTTTTGAAAAAGCTCAACTATTAAATACCCTATAGAGCACACTTCTACTTGATACACAAGAGGTTGCCAGGTATGGACTTGACAGTAACTGGTTTGGTTTTGGTATCGAAGACACAGAAGGCACATTTCTCATTCTTTTGGGAGTGAATGGCATGAAAGTAGCACCAAAAAATCAGAAGCGAAGGGGATTGGAGTAGCTAGAATATTCAGAGAGATTTCATACAGGGCCTCTAGTGTCTGGGCTATGACTTAAGGCAAAGCCTGGTATCCAACAGGTAAAATTGAGGGAGAAATAATTTCCTAAACACTGAACAGAGTATAACTATGATCAGCAGGTGAAAATGTACAAGAGCAGATGTAGAACAAAATTAATATTTGCTTTACCTGTGCTATATGGAGCATATCTCATTTGGCACATTTCCTTATATGCCTGTCTAATTCACAAGATCCATAAGTTGTGTGAGAAAATAAAATGAACTCACTCCTTTGGAGAAAGACAGATGTATCTTTTCTTGCTCCTGGCAGTTAGACCACATATACTTCATTGAAACTTAGTCAACTGGCTATTTTCCCTAGGTTTTTAAATACGGAGCAAATAAAGCCAAGACACAAGAGGAATTGGAAAAGCTTCTAACAGTGTAGGTGGCATGCAACTCCTGGCATCTCAGAGGCAACTTCTGGTGGGTAGGCCTGGTAGTGGAGGTCAGATTCTTTCTGAGACATCTTGGGTATAATTCTCACTGATTCACCTATCTCAACTTCTGTCCATTTTCTGAAACTGGCTCTTCAGCCTTCCCAATTAGTCTTAGAACTATCCAATATCCTTCTAAAAAATTTCCTTATGTTCAATTTGCCAAGTTTTTCCCTGCAGTTTGCAACCAAGGACTCTGACTATTAAATGTGTCCATTCTCTTATCCTCTATTGTTGGCGTAAGAAGGGCCCAGTTGTTGAACTGAATTTAATTGAAAGGTTTGTTGCCAGATTCCGGAAGGCTTTAAGTTTTAAGTTGTAATTTGTTTACCATATAAAAAGCCATTGTGAAAAAGATTTGTTGATCTCAATATTTTCTCTCTTATGGTCTCATCTATTTCCATGGCTTCAAGAATCAGCTCACAAATAATGCTGTAATCTCCATCTCCAGTTTGCATTCCCTTCACAGGATGTACATTCATGTTCTCAACTGCTAAAATGGAGCTTTTCATCTGGGTTAACTGGTTGTCAGTATTTTAAGTCTAAAATTTGAAAATTGAACATTTTATCATATATTCCAAATTAGCTCTTTTTCTTTAATTTCTTCACTTTATGACACTCTTATCTGTGACTCAGGTCTAAACCCTTAGAATCATCATTGACTCTTTTCTATTTCCCCTCAAGACTCATCATAAAGTCCAACCAAACCATAGTTTTGGAAATTATCACTGACAGCTTGGGTTGGAGGACAAATCCCCTTGACTTCCAATTCATATTACACTCTCCTGGGGATTAATCTCTCTAGGGCATCCTATGTGAAATGCCTATGGTGATAAGGCGATAGGAAATATAACTAGAGAAAAGGACCAGGATTACAGATATATCAAAAAGAACCAGGACTTGACCATGAGAACAGATGATTTGCAAGAGATTTCAGTAAAGTAGTGATAGTGCATAAGAGATGTTCATGGATTGTAGGGAGTGGTATTAAGGACAGGGTTGGAAATTCAGCAAATTTCTTGAGACAATGAAAAGAAGACAACACAGGGAAGAGAGAGTGGGAGTGTAGAACAACTGTACACACATAGTGATTATAAAATATGGACATTGGAGTCAGACTGCCTGGGTTCAAATCCCAAAACCATTGTTCCCCACTAGCTACCATACCTATCAGGGTTGAGCTGTGGATACATTTTTACATGGCTCCGCTTTCTAGAAGAACCCCATACAATTTCATTTTAAAACCTTAGGTCTTCCCCCAATGTGGTTTGGAAACATTTATGCATCCCAGATAGGTATGTAAATTGGAGAATTATATCGCATTATACACAGATGTATACTTCTCCTGCTCTTGGGCCATCTCTCTCTGCATTTACCCTTCTACCAGGGAACTCTGCCAAGGAATTGCTGAAAAGCAGATAGGCCATGGGCCTTAAAAGGGAAAGTACTGCTCCTTCTTGTTAGTTCCTAGCCCATAAGTTAGACTCAAGCCATATGTAAGTCCTGAGATCAATTCAGTTCCAAATGTCAGTGTCTCAGAGGCCAACAGCCACCACTCCTTTGTCTGTAGGGATTGGCTACTAAAACGGTGGTGCCACTCAGTGGGAATCAAGAACATTAGAAACAATGTCATATGATAAGAAAGTTGTTAATCTCTTAGAGAACTTTGGCATCTATCTATCTCATTTCTTTCTAACAGTGGATGATTGAGAAGGATAGGCATCATAAGCCTCATTTTATAAATAAGGTAATTGACTCGAGGAGACATTTGGTAAACTCCTCCCTTGATTCCTAACATGCTTTATGACAACCTCCATGAACTAAGTCCATTTTAAACTTCTTCAAGCACAATAATTAAGCAGGAAAATTTACTAGCTACAAAAGTATCTTGATAACTGTGCAGTCAAAAATCATAACTTAGAGACTCTCATACACTGCTGGTGGGACTCTCATACATGCTGGTGGGACACAACCATTGTGGAAAGCAATATGGCGATTCCTTCAAAAGTTGGAATTAGAAATACCATTTGACCCAGCCATTCCATTCCTATGTACATACCCTAAAGAAGTGAGAACCATGACAAGAATAGATATATATGCACACCCATGTTCATCGCAGCACTATTTACAATAGCCAAATGATGGAAACAACCTAGGTGTCCATCAACTGAGGAATGGATAACCAAACTATGGTACATACACACAATGGAATACTATGCAATGCTAAAGAATAATGTAGAATCTGCAAAACACCGCATAATGTGGATGAACTTGGAGGACATTATGCTGAGTGAAATAAGTCAATCACAAAAAGACAAATATTGTATTAGTCCATTATTATAAAAGTCAAGGAAAGGTTTATCTACAGAAGAAAATGTTCTTTGTTGGTTACCAGGGGTGGGAGGGGAGAGGAGGGAACACTATTAGATAGGAAGAGATAAGTATTGATTTGGGTGAAGAGAAGGGCAATGTACCAAATATGAGTGACCAATATGGCGGCATTGAGGAAGAAAAAGACAGAGAGAGGTACATAGAAGGTACAGACAGCAAAGATGAACCCTTTTGCACGTACAGTACTGAGTTGTCAGTGAAGGCAAACATGGATATATAGGTGGACAGGCTGAACAATTTGGTATGTCTATGAAGTGGGAATTGTATCCAAGAACATGTTACAGTTGGCAGACAATGGTCCTCTAAGTTTATGTGAATGATCAGAATTCCCAGGTGTATAGTAGAGCTGACAAGGGGCAAGGTTGTGGTCACTGCTTGGTCACAGCCAGCTACCCAGAGAGACTGAGTAATTGAACCTGTGGGCTTGGGACCATAGTCACAGGGGACATCAAGCTCAATTGGCATAACATACTATACAAAATATTGTTCTACCTCCTACTTTGGAGAGTAGCGACTGGGATCTTAAAAGCTAGCAAGCTGCCATCTAGATGCAACAATGGGTCTCTCTTCATACAGAACAAAGAAGAATGAAGAAAACCAAAATTCATGGAATCAATTAGTCCTAGTGACTGGCACACCATCTGATCTGCAGCCTATACAACTATGAGACAAGAAGAACTAGATGATGTCCAGCTACCACTGTCATCCACTTGGAAGGGGATCTATGTAGGAGATTCTTGATAGAGAGGGAGAATAATGTGGAACAAAACTCAAAATCATTTAGAGAGAAAAAAGGAGGGAAGCCACGTTTGCTGGTCTGAGAGAGCCTGGTGGAACTACTGAGACTATGGCCCCTAGCTGCCCTTCAGGTCTGGAATTGAACCCACACCTGTGGTTTCCAGCCAAACAAAACACAGGCATATGAGTTGAACATTTCCCTGAGGTAGATACGCTCCTAGGAGAGAACAATCATGGGAGAAAGAAGGGCTGCTTATGCACAGGGAGACAGCTCAGGGGGTAGGAATGCATGGAGGGATGGACACTGGGAAGAGGTAACTATGGGGAGGAAGTGGGAGGGGAGCTGTTGCATTGTGGTAAATTATGGTCAATGTCATGAGACAAAGTGTATGTGAACTGCTGTATGGAAAGTGAATTTGCTCAGTAAATGTTCACCCAAATCGCAATTAAAAAAAAAGTATCATAACATAATTGTCTTTGTATTCTCAACATTTAACTCAAACCTGCCATGGAATACTCGCTCAATTAAATATCAAATATCTAAATATATCAAAACAAAACAAAATGGCACACTTTATGATATGTTTCTTTGGGATATTCTTGTTCTTGTTACCTCAGCTGAAATGAACAAACTTGACTTCAATGTACTACATAAATCCAAAGACTATGAAGAGAAATATTAATCCAACAGTAATAATAGGCAACTGTATTTCAAAAAATGTATTCAATCCCTGACTTGAGTCTATAGTTATTCCTCTAAGAATAGTTAAATTACACAAAATATTTATAGATTTACTCAAGAATAGGAGTCATGACATCTGCTTCTTTCTGTGTCCCCAGGAATTGCCCAAACTTCTGCAAATATTTGGAGCAAAACAAGTTCTAGCAGACTATATTTAGAGTGCTGAACATGGTTTATTTTGTGACATAAAACTGGATCAAATAGTTTGTTGTTGTCGTTGTTGAGATGATTTTGACTCGGGGCAACTCTATGTGTTACAGAGTAGAACTGCTTCATAGGATTTTCTTGGCTGTAATCTGCATGGAAGTCTTTTCTTCCTCAGTACCACTAGCTGGGCTCAAACTGCCAACCTTTAGGTTAGCAGTCAAGCTTGAACACAGAACCTTAATCACATCATAAAATCATAAATATTTTCTAAGCAAGGACAATGTCCATGGTTTTTCACTAGATGCTATACGGTATATACGATTTTTAGACAAAATGTTTTCTGTCACATACTGGAGAAAAGAAATGTTTGTGCATATTTAAAAAATAAAGAATAGCTCACTACCATCGAGTCAATTCCAACCAAGTTATAGCAATCCCCACTGGGTTTCCAATGTTATAAATCTTTACAGAAGCAGACAGCCTTCATATTTCTTCTGAGTGGCTGGTAGCTTCAAACCACCAACCTTTTGGTTATCAGACAAATGGCTTAACCACTACACAACCAGAGCTCCTTTGTGTATATGTTGCTGTTGTTAGATGCTGTTGAGTCAACTCCAACTCATAGCAACCCTACGTACAACAGAAGGAAACACTGCCTGGTTGTGCACTAGCCTCACAGTCCTTGCTATGTGAGCCTATTGTTGCAGGCACTGTATCAATCCATCTCTTTGAGGGAGTCCCCTTTTTCTCTGACCCTCCACTTTACCAAGCATGATAGTCTTCTCCAGGGAATGGTCCCTTCTGACAACATGACCAAAATAGATGAGACAAAATCTGGCCGTTTCCACTTCCATTGAGCATTCCAGTTGCACATATTCTAGGACAGATTTGGTGTTCTTATATGTTACATTAGAGCTCTGGTAGCATAGTGCCTAAAGCACTTGACTGCTAACAGAAGGCTGGTGGTTCAAACCCACCAGCCACTCCTCGGAAGGAAGATGAGGCAATCTACTTCCGTAGTGATACTGCCTCAGAAACCCAAGGAGGGGTTGCTAGGAGTTGGGTCCAACTCGAGGGCACATAACAACAACAACAACAACATATGTTTCATTAATAATGACATAATATCGGAACAAACTCCATCACACACACACATACACACACACAAAAAAAAATCCCATAAGTCCATGTCATTCGGAAATACAGTCAAGCCCAATGTATTCATATAAATATCCCAAAGTCAACTTAATTTTCCCACTCTCACGGAAAAACTATATGTATATATATATATATGTGTGTGTGTGTGTGTGTGTGTGTGTGTGTGTGTGTGTGTGTATATATATATATATATATATATATATATATATATATATATATATTCCTCATTAGAAAATCTCTTTCCTCTTTTGGCCTGGTTTAACTTTCCTTTCTCCCAGCACACTAATGGCCTGAACATGAAATTTCCCAACTTGCTTGTGGCATCAATTTTTTTCACTCTCATTTTTTTTTCCACCTTCCTATTGGTAGCTAATTAAATCTAAGTTAGAAAGGAATATTTGAGTGCTCAAATTAGAATTAATTTTCACAAATGCAACCACACTATCAAAAACCTAATCTAAACTCACTGCCATCAAATTGATTCTGACTCATAGCAACACCTAGAGGATTACCAAGGCTGTAAGTCTTTATGGAAGCAGCCTGGTTCATCTTTCTCTCATGGAGCAGCTTGTGAGTTTGAACCACTGACCTTTTGGTTAGCAGCCAAATACCTTAACCAGTGCACCATCAGAGCTCTTGTAACCACACTAAAGACAATTCACCCATAACCATTGCAATAAAAGTAATTATTTGCAGATTCAGCAGCAATAATAGTAAGGATTAGGGAGATTTGATTTTTCAGTGGTCTAAGGCATTTAGGGAAAAATATAAACACATGTATATGAAGCAGTTGAGACTCTATTCTCTCTGCATTCTCTCTATTCTGAAAGCTTAAAATCTAGGCTAAGTCTTCCACTTGACCCTAGAGCTCAGAGACAGAAGGAAATCCACTGCGTAGGGCATCCTTCACCTCCACCCACCCACCCAAGCTCTGTTTCCAAAGATCAACACAATAGGCGTATTATATGTCTTAAGCTCCATGGCCTGAAGGTACCTGACTGGAACTGGGAGCCTGTCCAGTTCAGACAGAAGGAAAATATTACCTTCTGTTTAACAACGCAGTGCTGAAGGATTAATCATTAAATAAACAGCAACAAGCCAGGAGGTTTCAAGGAGGGACAGAGGCCCCACCCATGTTCTCAATTTTCCTGGGATTCAGGATGGAAATTATTACAGGGATAGTTTGAAAGGGACCTCAGGAACAACCACCTTCCAGGGCAAGATGGAACAATGTGTGAAGCCTCAGGCCTGACTTAGCCAAGAGGGAAGTTGATTCTCAGAGCCCTCCAGAGAACATTGTTATGTCTAATAGCAGGTATCCATGCATAGAGTTGATAAAATCTGGAAAATGTTCCAGTTATGGTTTTGTGGTGCTGTGTGATTTTAAGCAAGTTATTTAACCTTTCTGAGTCTTGACTTTCTCAATTTAAAAGGAAATGCATTACTTCTGTTATCAGATAGTAATTGGCCACACATAGAGAATAAAAGTCCTCCGACTCATCACTTGGAATGCTTAAGTCTCATCACTGCTCCTACTGAGAAGACAGACCCAAATAAGTCCTGCTTCTCTTAAGAAAAAGTAGTTCTGTAATACGAGCAAGGAGTCCTGGAGCATTTGTCTGAACAAAACAGGGCATGTGCCTTTTCTTAGAAACTAGATCAGGCATTGCCTCCCAAATGACCTCACTTTGGTGTTACTACATGCATAGCCTAGTCCATGTGACTGTATGGTGTTGATAAGGATATTTCATGGGATGTATTATCTCAAAGATAATTTCAAGTTTATTTAAAAGCTTGAGTAAGAATTTTTATTTCTAATTGGATTTAATCTGTCTTTAGTCTTCATTTGTACCTATTCATTTATCTGTTGTTGCTGTTGTTATGTGCTGTGGAATAAGACCCGACTCATAGTGACCCCTTCTTGGATTTCGGAGGCAGTATCACTACGGAAGTAGATTGCCCCATCTTCCTTCCGAGGAGTGGTTGGTGGGTTTGAACCACCAGCCTTTTGGTTAGCAGTCAAGTGCCTTAGGCATATTTACCGGACATCTAAAATGTGTTGAATCACTACTCAGTACTAAATGCAATGTGAGAGGACTATGAGACAACCTCTGAATTTAAGATGTTTTACAACACAGTCAAGATACATTAAGGGGAAGAAAAGATAGCACAAATGAAATAGGTAATAAAAATGAAAGAAGGAATTTGCAAAGCCTGAAAATGACAGATCCCCAGTGGCTGGGAAAGACTACCCATCGGCACTGTTTTCCTGAATCTAAGGCAGCTTGACAGGTGGTGAAGGATAGAAGGAGAATAGGCCCACCATGGTGCCCACCTGCTGAGGGTCAGACTATTTGAGAACATCACTTAGGTTGTCAACACAGATAACAAAAGACATGCATAGGGTAACATACTACACAAAAACACTGTTCCACATCCTATTTTGGCAAGTAGCAACTGAGATCTGAAAAGCTTGCAAACAGCCATCCAGATGCAATGATGGGTCTCTCCTTGTCCACAGCAAAGAAGAATGAAGAAAACCAAAGAGGCATGGAAACAATTACTCCAAGTGACTAGTACACCATGCAATCCTCAGCCTATATGACTAAGAGACCAGAAGAACTAGATGGTGCCTGGCTACCACTGACAACCATTCAGAGGGGGAACTATGTAGGAGATCCTAGATAAAGAAGAAGAACAATGTGTAACAAAACTCAAAATCATGAAAAAAAGTAATGGGTTTGCTGGTCTAATAGAGCCTGGTGGAATCCCTGAGATTATGGCCTCTCGCTGCCCTTCATGTCTGGAATTGAACTCATTCCTGTGGCTTCCAACCAAACAAGACAGACATATCAGCTGAACATTTACATTAAATAGATTCACTCCCTGGAGATATCAATCGTGGGAGAATAGAAGGGCTGTGTATGCACAAGCTCAGGGGGCAGGAGTGCATGGGAGGGAAGGACACAGGGAAAAGGTAACTATGAGGAGAAAGTGGGAAGAGAGTTATTGCATTGTGGGAAATTGCAGTCAATGTCATGAGACAAAGTGTATGTGAACTACCGTATGGAAAATGAATTTGCTTTGTAAACTTTCACTCAAATCACAATTTTAAAAATACATAAACAAATACATGCCTAGGATCCATTTCCTTGAGGACCAATTGGAAAGCCAAGTGGGCTGACCCTAGGATGGTGGCATCAATCTACATTCCTGCTCCCAAAACTTTATCTAGACAAAGCTGTACAACAAGGAGTCCTTGCTACAAAGTGCCCATCAAAGATGAAGAAGACTACATCTGGTGTTAAAACTTTCAGAGATCTGCTTTGTACAGTCCTAGTAGAAGATGTTTGATGTATGGTTGAATGACCATGTCATAGTCGTAAAGAATTCATTTATATTTTACTAAGTTGGGCACAGCATAGCTCACAATGAGAAAATCCCCAGAAGCATCAAAAAAGGGAACCTGTACACAGGGACAAGGCGTCTGCCTTCAGAAAGAAATTCTACATTGAGCTTGTCAATGGGGAAAAATGACAATCTCGAAGTCTGTGTACTCAATAACATGGCTGGGATGGTGGTTGATAAACCAAAGCTACTTCCTCATTCACAATTGGAGAAGAAAGAATAAAAAGAAAAAGAAAGAGAATATGATGAAGGGCCTAATTTCAAAAGACAGACAGACAAGAATCTAGTTCAGTCACCACCACTACCATCTCCACACCCAGCTTCTATGCCTAGGATAAAAACAGCCTCATTTTTCCCATCATCCAGCCTTTAGGAACTCCATTCCAAGTATCTTTTGTCTCTGTTCATTGTGAGAACATAGTATCATTGCTGAATGGAGTGGAAAGGATAAGGAAAGAAAACAAACACGGTTGGTTGAAGTTTCTGTATTTTTCAAAAAAAATAACACAAAACAAAGAAAAAGTAAAAGGAATATATATATATAT
Organism: Orycteropus afer afer; assembly: GCF_000298275.1. Taxonomy (NCBI): domain Eukaryota; kingdom Metazoa; phylum Chordata; class Mammalia; order Tubulidentata; family Orycteropodidae; genus Orycteropus; species Orycteropus afer. The sequence goes on along the minus strand of NW_006921700.1, from coordinate 9,382,961 downwards.
ATATATATATATATATATATATATATATATATACACATATATATATGAATGAATGAATGGCAGAAATTTGATTAAGTGCTAAAGGAGTGGATTAAAGATGTCCCAAAACACAATAATGACATGGTCTGGAATCAATGAAGTACCACAGAGGAAAGGAGAGATTCTAATTTGGTTTTGAAGAATGAGGAAGGGTAGAATAAGCAAGCCATATCTGATCATGTATGAGGATATTCCCAAAGAAGGGAGCAGTTTTATTTTAAATAAAGGTTAAATGAGTCTTATATTTGTGGGTGGTTTCTGTAGAGTAGTGGTTATCACGTTCACCTCACACGTGAAAGGTCCCTGGTTCGAAACTGGGCAGGAACAAGTTTTGGGAGCTCTGGTAGCATAGTGGCTAAGGCACTTGGCTGCTAACCAGAAGGCTGGTGGTTCAAACCCACCAGTCACTCCTCGGAAGGAAGATGGGGCAATCCACTTCCGTAGTGATACTGCCTTGGAAACCCAAGGAGGGGTCGCTATGAGTCTGGTCCAACTCGACGACACATAACAACAACATATTTGTGGGAGGTGAGTAAGAGCCAATATGATCTCCTGTCGCCAACACGCAGAGTATGGTCCTCAATTTCAGGACCACAGGCTCCAATTCCTTCCCTTTTTGCCTTGCTCTTGATTCTCCTCGTTTCCGTGTTTAAGGCACATTGGCAGGGCAGGTTCCCAGGATGTTTAAGGCAGGATGCCCTTTTCTTACTTCTAGCATAACAGCCATCCTGCATTCTTCCAACGCTTGCTTATCATCTGTCCTCTCTGCTAAACCTTCTGTGTTGGCAAGTAAAGGGGCTGCTATATCTGTAAGTATATACCCCAAGCAGTGGTTAGCACAGAGTATGTTTTCAATTTATTAAATGAATGAGTAAACAATGATCAAATTCTCAAGAAAGATCTACTCTGCAAAGAATAGCATTACAAATCTCAAAATAAAAAATGATGTTTTTAGTAGTCCAGAATTCAGAGTCTAACGGTAGTTGGGAAAACATGCATAAAGTGAATTAGAAGGTAATGTTGTGAAGAGTTCTACAGACACACATAGTGCTGTTAGAAGTATGAAATGAGACCTCAACACTGCTGGGAGGGTCAGGGTAGGCTTCACAGAGGAGGTGAGTGCTTTGCTGAGTCTTAGCTATCAGAGAATAAAGCAGAAGATTTGAAATATGAGTAATGTACTGAGCAGTAGATTAAATTGGAGCTCAGAGATACTTTGAATTTCAGCCTTTGTTTTATCTACAGAGAGCCACAACCAGAGCATATTGTCATGAGTTGAAGTTTAATTTGCTGTAGATCACAAGTTCCCAAAGGGTAAGGACCATGTCTTTGGTGTGTTCTCTCAGAACTTCCTGCCTCCTGCACTGTGGGTGTTCAATAAATATTTAATAATAATGAGTTGATTAATTGAGAGCATTCATGTTCCATATGCATGGGTAGAGCCCTCTTTTCACTTTAATTACTATTGCTTTAATCATCACTAATAGCATTTCTTAGATGCTAAACACTCTGGCTGCCTGAGATTCTAGCCTTAAGGTAAATAGCAGTATCAGAGAATAACCCTCCTCTTACTGCTGGTGAGTGATTTTGTGACATTGCCTATATAAAATGAAGCAGTCGAATTCTGGAAGGCCACTTATTGAGAGATAGCACCTGGATGGGTTTCAGAAAGGACCCATAAAAGTGGCAAAACCCTGGTAGGAATTAGGAATCTAGTGAGTGGTTTATCACATGGCAGAGGCTGAAATAAACCCAGAAAGAGAACTTCCAATAAATGTAGCAAGAAGCTGAGGGGCTCCTGGTTTGATGGTGGCACCAGGGAGTAGATGATTACTAGCCTTTTCAACTGGTGTGCTCCAAACCAAGTAAGCCCAACAAGACTGAGGTGTAAAGCAGAAATACAACTGATACCTGAGCATCTCCGTGATCAATCTTCAATGATCAGACTATTCCAGGATGAAAAAGGACAATTTTATCTCAGTTGAGCAAAGGGGACAAGGAATTAATCACTCCTTGACTAGCATAGCCTTGAGAGTATAGAACTCTAATGCAGAGAAGGTAGCATCAACCTCTACTGGTGATTTATGTAAATTTCAGCCAGATAATAGATGAGAGGTGAAGAAAGGTAAGAGTTGGGAGGAGGAAGAAAAATGGCAGAGGTGAGAACACTTACTACTGTCTCATAAGTACAATTGAAGAAAGTGGTTACCCTATTTTATGCATATAACATACATCTAGGTGTGTTGGCCAACTGCTCCCTCCCTCTGGAGTTATTTTCATAAGCTCCACTACCCCATGGGAGCTCTGGTAGCATAGTGCCTAAGGCACTTGACTGCTAACCAAAAGGCTGGAGGTTCAAACCCACCAGCCACCCCTTGGAAGGAAGGTTGGGCAATCTACTTTTGTAGTGATAAAGCCTCAGAAACCCAAGGAGGGGTCGCTATGAGTTGGGTCTGACTTGATGGCACATAACAACAACAACCACTATCCCCACCCTTTTTTTTTTTTTTTTTTTTATTACTGTGAAAAAAAAATAACATTGCACATTTACAAAAATACCTCCCAGGGGAAGGGAGCATTTGACAAATAAACATAGAAGATGTCCTTTATTTGCATAAAAATATGGTATGAAAGTAGGAAGACCAATTTTCTATCTCAGACACTACACAGTGCCTAGAACAGAGAAACCTATGACTACAGATCAAGAATGAGTCTAGATGATCTTAGTCCATGTTAATAGGCATTTAATATTGGTTTCCCTTCTTCCATGTTTGCCACACTACAGTCTATTACACACAAAACATCTAGAGTGTTATTTCTTAAATTCAATTCAAATTATATCATTCTCCTGTGTAAAACTCCCCAATGGCTTCCCACAGTATATGTCTATGATTATTGTAACGCAGGGTCTCAATCTCAAAAGTCTACAGGGATCAGATTGTAAGTGTTATACATATGTTGTGGGAGTGAAAGGATCTCTCAGAAGTGGAGACCACATGGCCCATTTATAGAGCTCTGTCACGTATTTCCTGCTATGTGTTGCCATGTGGAAATGTAGACCCTGATTGCCAGATCTTGTATTTTTTCAATACAACCTGGATATGTAACTTTTCATGTGAAATCTGATTTGTGATGTTGGATCTAGTTTATAAAATAGAGTTCATGCCAAGCAAAATGTATCTGTATCACAGTTTTGCTTGCTACATGCCAATGTGCCTCCTCTGGGATGGAGCGTAGGCCAGTCTACAATTGGTATCAACTAAACTTCTCTCATGACTGCTGGCATGCTGTTGTTGTTGCTGTTGGTTGCTGTGGAGCCGATTCTGACTCATGGCGACCCTACATGTGCAGAATCAAAGAACTGTACTCCACAGGGTTTCAAGGCTATGGTCTATCAGAAGCAGATCACCAGGGCTGCTTTCTGAGGAGCCTCTGGGTGACTCTGAAGCACCAATCTTTAAGGTAGAAGTCTAGAACTTAACCATTTGCATCACCCAGGAACTCCATGATAGGCATAGGGATTAAAACTTTAGGAAACACAATTAGTGTTGTAAAAAACAAATGTCCAGGTCAGATGGCATTTAGCCATATATAAGTTCATTATCATTAAGTATAAGTTTATTATACCTGGAAAGTCTAGAGAGTAACATCAAGGGCTGATAATTAAAAGATAAGACAATTAAGACAAGAGCACCACTGGCACCGGCAGTAGGTCAGTGCAGCAGAGAGAAGCCCAGGGAGTGTAGATTCTTCAGTAACTTTTGAAGCAACATGCCAATCTAATTCCATTTATAAATCACTTAATACCCTGATAATCAGCCCCTTGTTCCTTAAACAAGCTAAATTCTACTCTCTGTAACTGAACTGTGAAAGATCCAATGACGTTTTCTGGATCTGAAACTGAGAGACTAGGACAATGGAGGAAACACTACAAGAAAGGGAAGACTGGGGACATGAGAAGGGGGTGATGAAAGAAAAACAGAATAAACTATTTTTCCTTCCAAAACACTAAAAACCAAACTCACTTACATGGAGTTGATTACAACTCATGGTGACCCCACATTGGGTTTCCAAGGCTGTAAACCTTTACGGAAGCAGACTGCCCCATCTTTCTTCTACAGAGCAGCTGGTGGGTTCAAACCACCGGCGTTTTGGTTAGCAGCCAAATGCCTTAACCACTATACCACCAGAGCTCCTTAGAAACTTAAAATAGACAGTATGATAAGAGTTAAGCAGCACCAAGAAAGGCTGAAAAAGACTTCAGTGCATCCACAAAGCAACAAGCAATTATAGATAAATGAACACCCTGGGAGTTGAGCATAGATGCCTGAGTGGGCTGCCCACTCAAGGAAGGTTGTGAAGGAGGGCAGCACCCTGCTAAGAGGTGAGAGCTTCCAACAGAGTCACTGAAAACAGAAGGATTAATTGAACAGCATCCCATAACAATTTAGATAAATTCAAATAGCTTGCGTACCTATTTTGAACCATTGTCACAAAGAGATATCACGGGCTCAGGCCCTTGGATATCATGCCTGGCTTGCTTATGAGCCATGCCGTAGGGGCTGATGTCAGGGGACTGCAACAGAAATGCATGGAAACATACACTATGGCACCAATAAAACACATAACATCCTGGGGCTTGCTTTTAGATAATGGAAGGACAAAAATGTCTTCCCGACAGAATCTGAATGGCCTAGGAAAATCACAGAGAGTGAAAAATTAGAAATTGTTTTCAAAGTGGGACATCCGAATGATTTACGGAGCCATGGAATGATCCTGGATTTTGCAACGCCCTGGGTTTCCATACTGTCCTTGCCAATTTTAGACTAAGGATTAGCCAGGGAGGAGGGTGTTGGATGTGAAATAGAAGAGAGGGGGGAACAGGCATGACTCTGAATGGGTGTGTTTCACACTTGTTTATAATTTTTCACTTTATTCATTTGTTTATGTGTGTGTTCTTTTGCTTTATTTTTACCCTGACCTATTTCACAAAGCACTTGAGAGCCAGCTATGTGTGATGTACTCAGGACTTTCCATACTTTTCTTTTTAAAATTATGTGCTGGTAATCATTATCTTGATAATGTATAAAATCTGTCTCCCATTCTTCATCCTTGCTCATATTGCCTCTCTACTGAATCTGTGAAGAACTTTTAATAAAAGAAAACAAAATATACAGACATCAAAATGATTAACACTCACAGGCATCATTCTCACACTGAAAATTTTTTCAATCGCCCATTCAAACATGTTCATCCTAACAATTAGACCATCTCCATAAACTGTGTTGTATAAAACACATATCCCTGCAAGCTGATGCTCCTGCCTTCAATGACTCGGAGACAGTAGCTACAGGCTACAATTTTCTGTCAGACTGTGAGGTTCTGAACCCTCGGGTGGGTTGATTTCACTTGTGCTTTCTAAAGTTGCAGGCTCTGGCATCTTGGTACTTCTGAGGCTTCTAAGTAGGGGATAACTGCAATGCTGTAAAAAGCGAGGAGGGGAATGGAAAAATGAACTCTTACAGCTTTGCAATGCAATGATTCCTGAGTGGTGTAAACAGTTTGCACTTGACTGCCAGCTTAAAGGTTGGTGGTTCAAAGCCCCCAGCAGCTTCACAGGAGAACGGCCTGGCTATCTGCCTCCATAAAGACTACAGCTAAGGATCTAAGGGGAAAAAAATGAAGTATTTAATTAGCTAGGACCAGCACTAGGTCAATGTTCTTTCTATGAAACCATGGTTGGAGAAAATGCTTTCCATGGAGAACTTTTTATAGAGTAAAAACTGAAAACCAGAATGTGTGTATGGCAGAAACCTGTCAGAAAAGGAAAACCTAAATATTTCCCAGTAACAGAGAGTGATAGAAAAGTGTAAGACTGCACTCCTGCATTCTGTCAAAGAAGAAAAACTTACGAGACCCAGAAAAACAAGGTGACCCTGTTGAGTTCTAGCTCTCACAGGTCCCCACTGCATCTATAATTTCACAATTAAATAATTAGCCTTTAGAATTAATTCATTGCCTTTCCTAGTATTCTGAATCCCTTTGTCATGACTGGCTTAAGCACATTTTGGAGTGTGGTCTAAGGGGCGACCTTGCAGAGGATAGTCTGAGGACTCCAGATTGCAACACATAGTTGATAAGCTCTGGGCTTCCTATGGCCCCTCTGGTTCTACAGTCTGTGAATAAACTGGAGGCACGGGATGCTGATTTGCGACTCCTCAGGCAGGGTTCCAGGGAAGGGGGATGGGCTGCTTTGGGGTCACAGCCTCTGCACACATGGCTCTGTCCCAACCTCTGATAGCAGGCCCATTGGAGGGAGGGATTGCATCACTACAACCTTAAATACTGGAGAATGCTCCAGCCATCCTAATCTTTCTTGCAAATCCCTTATTGTTTTGTCATCTGTTTTCTCTCATCTTTCAGGAAATCTTTTATATTTTTGCTATATTTCCTCTCTGGGAATAAGTGAGGTGAATCTATGTCCCATTGCATTGAATGGAATGATGGTTGATTTCTTAAACTTGCCTTGCTCGGTTTCATCATCTTAAAGCAAGTTCCCTAATTCTCATGTTCTGGATTTTTGGGCAGCTTCTCCTTCTCCATCCCCTGCATGGGTACGTGATTTGTATCCTCTCTCTTATCAGACTTCTATCATTCTGCCATTCACTGCCACAGTCACGTGGTTTCTCTTCTCTAGGGGTTCATTAATTCAGCGATTAAGTATTTGTGGTGGTTAAGTTTGTGTGTCGACTTGGCTGGGCCTGGTTGAGTGGCTGGGCAACTAGATGTAGTATTCCCCATGATAAGACTAGTAATCAACTCCGTGGTAGAATCTACTGTGAGCAGCTGAGTAGCTGCCTTAGGGATATCTGCTTCCTGTGTATAAGGAGAAGCCTTGGGGCATGGTTTCTAGCTTATGGCACACTTAAACCGTACATGTAGCTAAGTCGTTGTTCAGCAGCCTGCCATGCTCTGCCGACCTTGGGACTTGCAATGGACTTGAATTAATGGTCTGGTGTGTGGTTTGGTAACATCGGGACCATGCCACTTTACTTGTCAGCCTTGGGCTTGTGACCTCAGCAGCCAGCAGCTGAGTGAAGAAAAGCCTCTAGCTTCAGTGTGCCAGGAGGCAGTGAGCAGAAGGCAGAGCTGAATTGAGGGACTTTCACCCAGCCCCTAGAGCTAGGCACTTTGAACTTAGACTTACAGCCTCCAAATTGTGAGAATAAACTCCTGTTTGTTAAAGCCATCCCACATGTGCTATATTCTTGTCAGAGTGACACTAGGTAACCAGAACAATATTGAACACTTACCTTGTGGAAGTCACAGGGCCACACACTGGTGGCACAGAGATAAGTGAATCCCTCTCTGTGCCCTCAAATAGTTCACTCTTTGGGGATAGAAACTCAACTGAGTGGGAAGGTGAATGGGACTGAGTCTAGACCACCAGAATGTGATTTGAGCTGTAAGAGAACAAACCTACATGTAGGTTTCTCTCTAAGGAGGGCCGTAGTATTGATCAGTTATTTGCAAACAGTAATGAATTGTGGCTTGCTAAAGTACAAAAAAGGAAGGGGCTGGATTATTTACATGGCTCTGGAAAAGTGTATCCGATCAAAAACAAATCTCAGAAAGCTAGGCGCAAAGCCTGACCCTGGAATTTGGGAAGCAGCTACTGTCATCTCTGGTGGCGTAGTGCCTAAGGCATTTGACTGCTAACCAGAAAGCTGGCAGTTCACACCCACCAGCCACTCCTCGGAAGAAGGTTGGGCAATGTACTTCCGTAGTGATACTGCCTCAGAAACCCAAGGAGGGGTCACTAGGAGTTGGGGCTACTCAATGGCACATAACAACAACAGCAACAATCATTTCTCATTCTGAATCACTCTATTTTAAGGCACAGATTTCTAAAGATGGTCTTGTTTGCTCAGCCTCCGTCCTAAGCCCACTCCTTTTACAGAGGAGACCAGATCACTTTTACAAACATCTTACTGTTTCTTACTATTGGAGGATACGCTGAGCCTCCAAAATAAAAACATCAAGGTGCTTACACTAAGGGAAGATGTAGTTGCCAGGAAGACCAAACAACAGGTGTGCATGAGAGGGACTAGAAGAGGCTGGGAAGGCGGGGAAGCTTTGAGAGGACATGGATAAGCAAACGGACAAAATTCCAAGAAAAGTATGTGTTGATGTGCTGCTTAAGGGAGAGTAACGAGAAAGAAGGTACTGTGGGCATTTGGACATTAGGACAAAAGCATGATCTTTTAACATGTGGTGATGGAAACTCTCACCTTCCATGCAAGACCAAGGGTATGAGAAAGAAGATGAGAGAAAACCACAGAAGAATCCAATGCAAGACTCAGTGTGAGAGCAGTGTAAAGAGAGGCAAGAAGTAAGTACGGGATGGTGCCCAATGCCTGTTGTTGTTATTTGCCACTGAGTCAGACCTGACTCATAGAGACCCCTCCTTGGGTTTCCGAAGCAGTATCACTACAGAAGTAGATTGCCCAACCTTCCTTCCGAGGAGTGGCTGGTGGGTTTGAACCACCAGCCTTCTGGTTAGCAGTCAAGTGCCATAGGACCTAGCACATAGTTAATGCTCAATCTGCCGTGGTTCTATTATCACTATGGTCAGTGGGGATATTAGTGCCTTCATAGATTTGCCTGAGAAATTCAGTGAGGTAAGGGATGGTAAGTGGAAGGCGTATTGTAGCCATATTTCCAGTTTATTTCCTTCCTCCATCTCCATTCTTGTAGTTGTTGTTGGGTACTGTGGAGTCTATTCCAACTCATAGTGACCTCATGTGAGAGACTAGAATTGCTTCATAGTTTCCCCGGCTGTAAACTTTCTGGAAGCTGATTGTCAGGCTTTTCTTCTACAGAGCCAGTAGATGGGTTCAGAGCACTTAACCATTGCACCACCACTAGGGTTCCTTCATTCTTGCTGTATCTCAGTAGAAATGATTGCCAAGAGCACATGACCTGCTGCTTGTCACAGGAGGAAAAGGACAGAAAAGACTTATTCAGGGAGCCAGTACAAAGAGAAATATTTCTCATGTGGCGGCTTAGGTGGATAGTGTCATTTTCCCACCAAGATGGGAAATGTGGGTTTTGAGGGAAAGGGGCTGTGCTTGGGAAAGCTCTTGCTGATCAGACGTGCAGTTGACTGTGGCTTTGAGCTCAGTTTGGATGGTAGAGAGATGCTCCTCCAAGTGGAGCTGGCAGTGCTGGTCTTCTCCAGCCCTTGCCAGTGTGTATGTGAACTGGCTGAGAGGAGTGAGGATTGCTGTACAGAGGCACAGGGCTTAGAGCTGACGATATGGGTACTGAATCGCATGACCTGCCAAGTTCCCTGCTCGGATTGAGCCAGTTTTGTTTTACCCTTATCTGCAGAAATCTCACATCTGATTATGTCATCTCTATTAAATAAGTTTTTGGGTTTTTTTTTTTTTTTTCTCCCTTTTTTTCTTTTTTCTTTCCCAAAAGGAAAAAGGGAAGAGAAAATTTAGGAAAAAAAAAAAAAAGAAAGAAAAAGAAAACAACCTCAGGAGAGTTTTAATGCCTGAAAAGCATTTCCCCCAGAACACCTGGGGTTTCTGGGATCTGAATAGTTTCCAAGTCCATTAAAATTAGTTAGGGGGACCTAAATCCTTTTGTGGCCACAGAGCCAAGTCCAATCTCAGCACTGCATATGCAGTGATGAATCATAAAGAATAAAAGAAAAGTCAGATTGGAACTGTTACTAAGCCCAAGGGGCTTTTATTTAACTTCAATGTGTTTCGGATCTCACAACATCTGCCCATTCAAATTTCAGCTGGAGTTTTTTGAGTTTCTTTTTCCAGTTAAAAGATTTCCTGGTTTCTTATAATAGTAACTAATGTTTCCCTGTGCTTTCTAACTCATTTTCCAGACTAATTTTATATCTCTTTAATCTCCTGATAACCTTTTAGCATGTGGATTGTCTTCATTATTTGAAACTGAGCACCCCATAAGCTGGGTGATTTGCCCAAGGACACACAATGATTAGGAAGGTTAGAAGGGGCTAGACACCAAGGCTCTTGACTCCTAGTCCAGTGCTCTTTCCCAAGTGTTTGGTTGGAGGCCTCCCTTCTCTCCTCAGGGCTGTGCAATCAATCAGGGGGCTCTTAACATCCACCTGCTCACTAGTCCAGAGAATGCACCGAGCAGCTCAGGCAGCACTGATTACAAAGGTCAGTGGTCGGCATGTGGCTGGAGAGCTTTGCAGAGCAATAATCAGGCACACACTCCTTCCTTCCCCTCAGAACTTTTCAATTTGATCAGGGTAACACAGTCAAGGATGAGAGCTGACCTCTTGGAGTACTGTGGCTTTGTGTTCTTGATACTCATCTTTTAAACCATTTTACTCCATATGTGACCCAGAGAAATATCAAGTGAAAGAATTGGAAAGTTTTCGCATTAGAAGATGCCGCCGAGGGAAAAAAAAAAAAAAGCCAGTTCTTTAGATTTATAAACAAGGGAAGTTCGGCCTAGGACACTGAAGTCATTTGCTACAAGCCACATAGCTAATCAGTGGTAGCTTTGGTAGTAGAATTCATGCATGTACAGCACATGGAAGTGAAGTATATACCAAAGTAACTGTATTCATTTCTCACGAATCAAGTCAGCAGGAGTACTCGGTTTAAGAAATCACAAATTGGAAACAAGCCTCCAGGCATCACTCCAAAACTGGTCTGTGAGACTAGGAGTTGAGATTTTGGTTCCAGGGCAGAGCCATTCCAATGAATCAAATCTCAGTGTTAGTTGTCCTGGGTATCTCCCTGCATTTGTAGGAATAACACAAAATAAGCTGGCAGATGGGCTCAGTGCAGACCAGAAAGTAGACAGCCTTCTCCTGTCTGCTTGTCTGGGACCCCTGAGAATGTTTCCCTGGCATGACTGATTAATATGCATAAATATGTCCCTTCTACTCACCTCTACCTGCTTTAGAGAAGCCTGAGTAGCTAATTGCCTATCATGGAGCAGCTCCAGGCGTAGGTACTCTTGCCCAAAAATATCCCCACCTAAAAATTAAAATGTCTAAAATTTCAAATAAAAAAATATCTCTTTGATTCTTGAAAGTCATTCTAAATGGCTCAGAAAGTTATCAAAGACAAAAGGTTTTCAAGAGTCACCTGATGAAATGTGCATCTTCAGAAAGGAGAAATGAGACATACCAAAGGTTGAGAGCAATTATACAAGAGCCAGAAACTACATTCACATGCTTCATCCACCATCAAGTTTTATTGAGCACTTAATGTATACCTGGCACTGAGCTTGCTGGTGGAAAACAAAAATGAATAAGGTATAGTCTCTGTTCTCAAATTTAAGGGTAGAATAGCCAAGCAAGGGGAAAACAATATGAGCAATTACCCCACCACTCAAAAAAGGGTTTTCATGGTGATATGCTCATTGTGCGACCCTGGAAATGCAGATGAGGGACACCTAATGATGTCCGGAGGGACAGGTTGTACCTGCTGAGGAAGTGATGCTTGGACTGAGCATTTACAAATAAGATACTCCCCATGAAACAAGAGAAAGGGAGCTCTCGAGGCTGAAGGAGCAGCGTGTACAAAGGCACGGAGGCAAAAGTAGGCAAGTTGTGTAGTTGCACGAGCTGTAAGAATGCCTGGGTATATAGTAGAGCTGACAAGGGGCAAGGTTATGGTGGCTTCTTGGTCACAGACAGCTACCCAGAGAGAGCTAGTAGTTGGACCTGCAGGCTCAGGGCCACGGTTGCAGGGGACGTCAAGTTCAATTGGCATAACATATTATACAAAACATCGCTCTGCATCCTATTTTGGTAAGTAGAAACTGGGTCTTAAAAGCTTGGAAGCAGGCTGCTAGATGCAGTGATGGATCTCTTCTCATCCAGAGCAAAGAAGAATGGAGAAAACCAAGATTCATGGAAACAATTAGTCCAAGGAACTGGTAGACCATGAGAGCCTCAGTCTATATGACCATGAGACCAAAAGAACTAGATGATGCCTGACAACAACTATCAACCACTCAGAAGTGGATCAGTGCAAGAGATCCTAGATAGAATGGGAGAACAATGTGGAACAAAACTCAAAATCCTATATACATTTAAAAAAAAAAGGACCAGGTTTGCTGGTCTGATAGAGCCTGGTAAGACCCAAGAGACTAATGGGGCCCTAGATACCCTTCAGGCCTGGAACTGAACTCATTCCTGTGGCTTCCAGCCAAACAATAGACAGACATATAGGGTGAACATTTATATCAGGTAGATATACTCCTTGGAGTGATCAAACATGGGAGAACAGAAGGGCAGTGTTTACACAGGGAGACAGCTTTGGGGGTGGGGACAGGAGTGCATTTGTGGGAAGGACACAGGAAAGAGGTAACTACAGGGAGGAAGTAGAAAGAGAGCTGTTACATTGTGGGGAATTACAGTCAATGTCATGAAACAAAATGTGTATGAATTGCTGTATCGAAAATGAATTTCATCTTTCATAAACTTTCACCCAAATCACAATAAAAATAAAAATAAAAAAGTAGGCATTTTGTCTTCTTAAGTAGGAAGCAAGTTGATAAAAGTATAATGGAGACAACATAAATACACCTTTTAGAGGGATCAACCAGCCCAGATTGCCCTGGACTGAGGAGGATGCTGGGGCATGAAACTTAGCTCTAAAACCAAGAAAGTCCCAGGTAAACCAGAATAAGTTGATTACCCTACATATGCTCATGAGGAGAAAGATGCTTAATTTTGGAGAAAGATAGAAAAGCAAGTGGTATAGTAGAAGGAGCATTGAACCAGGCCTCAGAAGACTTGAGACTGGATTTGGCTTTGCCACTGCTAGGAGCCTACCTGGGATTAGTTTTCTCACCTGTATTATCAGGGAGCTCTCATATGCATTCTGGTTCAAAAGCTCCATCGCTCTAAATGCCTCAGGAAGTTATCAAAGAGAACTGCCTCCCAGAACAACAGAACATTCCACAGAACAACAATGAAATTCTGTCATCCACAAGTCCCCCGGAGCCTTCTCCAAGAGCAAAGAGAGCCCATAAGAAGGAGAAATCTATGAGACCACCTACTGCTACATGGTAACTCATGTGATCATAACTATGGCTGTGTCAGCACCTCATATTCAAAACTAGACTCTTCCAGACTTAGGTCACTATTTTGTGACTAATCATCAAAAGTATTTAAAAAAACAATCAGTCCCTGTTTGTGATGTCTATATGTTGTTGTTATGTGCCATCGAATTGTACCTGACTCATAGCGACCCCTCCTTGGGTTTCCAATGCAGTATCACTACAGAAATAGATTGCCCAACCTTCTTTCCGAGGAGTGGCTAGTGGGTTTGAACTGCCAGCCTTTTGGTTAGCAGTCAAGTGCCTTAGGCACTATGCTACCAGGCTATATAGGTGTATATTAAACTGTAATGATCTGGAACTGCCAATCGCAGTTGCACTCTGGCTTCACACAGCCTCATTTATTCATTCATTCATTTTTCCATTTAGTTAACCAACAGATTGTGAAAATGCTTTTATCAAGTAGGGAAGAGGAAAAAGAATGATATATCTAAGCTATCAGCTCATTTTACAAATAAGGTAAATATATATCCAGACCCAAATTTACAGCCCAAGAGAAGAAAACCTGAATAGAATCAAAGGAAACATCATTAAAAACGGAATGTTCAAGTTGAAAGAAATAAAGGTAGTATGGTGTGGCAGAAAGAATGCTATATGTATAGCAAAGCCTTCATTTGAGTCATAGTTATACAATTTATATCTTGCTGAGGACTTAGTGTTTTCATCCATAAAATGGAAAACTAGATTTTTCTAATTTAGTACTCCAGAGCCGTACACGACATTCAGTCTAGTGCTCTCATATTTCAGAAGAAGAACATCAAAGTTAGAGAAGATAAATGACTGTGCCAAGGTCATATAGTGTCTGACCAAAACTAGAATTATTTAATAATTTCCAGACTTCCAATTCAATAGCATAGACTCTCTGTCTACATTAATTCCTCAATTTTAAGAATGACTCTTGTCTACACTGCACCTTGACTATCTATAAAACATGAGGAGAGTGACCGATTTCTGTAAAAGAAAAATAGGAACCATCAAAATTATTTGGGTTAGTTGGAAGAAGAGACATGGGGCCTGGAGAGGAATTGTGCATACTCAAAATTTAGTTGGCTAGTTTAATTGAAAGGAACTCTGGTGGTATAGTGGATAAAGCATTTAGCTACTACCCAGAAGGTCAGTGGTTCAAATCCACCAGCCACTCTGTGAAAGGAAGATGGGCGATCTATTTCCATAAAAATTTACAACCTCAGATACCCAATGGGGGTTGCTATGAGTTGGAATTGATTCGATGGCAGTGAGTTTTTTGAGTAATTAAATTTAGTGTTGCAAATTCTTCTCCAGATAGTCTTCTTCTGTGCAAATATTAACAAATCTAAGTATAATAGGAGCTCCTCAACTTTATTTTCTATTTTGTGGATTTTTAAGTTTCTCATGGAGGGCCACAGTTGGGAGATCAGCCCTGCAGTCCTTGCAAAAGTTTTAAAAAACAATCAGTTCCGTTTCCAACCCCAGTGATTGTTCTCAGCTCTGCAGCTTGTAGCCTCTGCCAGGAAACTAAGCAAACATTCCCTCTTTCAGAGCAGGTGCAGCCGCCTGACAATAATCCAATAAAAAACCTATTAACTGGGTATCCATGACACTCCTGATATCCATGGGACCCACATTATCTTTAATGCAGATAATAAATCCAGACCATTTCCTTCTGCAATTGCTCCCAATATGGCTCCACTCCTAGGACTGTTCCACTAACCTTTTGTTGCTACATTTTCTCATGAATGCTGAATCACCCTCTAATCTTTGCCATGAAACACGTGTGGTCCCACTCAGTGAAATAGATCAGTCTACTCATGTTAGCCAACTGCAATTGCTTACCGGGCCAGATCTATCTGTACTTTGCAAACAGCAGGCCTAATACTGACCAAGTTGTAAATTATCAGTCATGGGTTGGTGGTTAAGGGATGACGGGTAGAGAGGGAACATGAGGGAAAGTTTGTAACCATTGGAGTCCATTGCATACAACTCTGAGTAATCCTGCAAATTCAAGCTCTAGAGCAGGTCAGTATGTTAATTATAAAGTCAAGTAAAGATTCATTCCATGTGTTGCTTTTCCCCCAATATTCCTGATATGATA
Organism: Orycteropus afer afer; assembly: GCF_000298275.1. Taxonomy (NCBI): domain Eukaryota; kingdom Metazoa; phylum Chordata; class Mammalia; order Tubulidentata; family Orycteropodidae; genus Orycteropus; species Orycteropus afer. The sequence goes on along the minus strand of NW_006921700.1, from coordinate 9,367,714 downwards.
GTACATCTAAATTCATAATCTTGTATGGCAGGCTATATGATAAGACCCTAACCTAAAAAAAGACCCTCACTTTTCCTCAACCTGGCATTGAGGACCTTCATCATCATCTTCTATATATCTAACCACATCTGTTGTTGCTCCCTTATCAACAGGGTTTAAAACATCAAAATTGCTCACTGTTAAACATACATGAATCTCACTGCCTCATCCTTTCATTTGCTGTTAGTTGCTGTAGAGTTGGCTTCGACTTATTGTGACCACATGTAAAATAGCACAAAACTTCACCCAGTCCTGTGCCATCTTCATGATTGTTGGTATCCTTTTCTTTGCTGGATGATATTTCCATGAAGGCAAGAGACAAATTTCTTGCTCTTATATCCCTAGCACCTAGCACACTGCTTGAATCTAGTACATACTCGTCTTAGTTCTCTAATGCTGCTATAACAGAAATACCACATGTGGATGGCTTTAACAAACAAGAATTTATTCTTTTACAATTTAGGAGGCTAGAAGTCAGGATTCAGAGTGCCTACTCTTGGGACTGGGTGAAGGTCCCTCAACCTTGGACTTCAGCTCTGCCTCCTGTTCCAGGCCCACTGGAGCTGGAGGCTTATCTTAACTCATGCAGCTTCTGGCTGCTGAGGCTGATGAACCCAAGATTGGCAAGTAAAATGGCACAGTCCCAAGATAAGCAGGCAGCATGGTAGGTCACTGGTTCAAGTCCGGGAACTGCAGAGTATGATAGGCCAAATGCAGGACCCTTCCCATATACATACTGGAACCAGGCCACACCCCAAAGGCAACTCCCCTTCAGGTGATTAACTCCTCACAACAGATTTCACCATAGGGGTGCTTACACCACATGCAATTTCAACAGGGGGAATAACTACATCATAGCTGCCAAGTCACTCAAAATCACAGCCCAGCCAAGTTGGCACACAACTTTAACTACTACAACAACCAACATAGAAACTCAGGTCATAGCTTTTTGTTTAGCCCCAACTCTCTTAACTTGGCCTTGTGTGCACCAGGAGACCATCATTCCTTGAAGACTTGTTAAGTATTAACCCCTCCACAAACACAGAGTAGATGTGACAAATAATGTTTGTTGGCATATTTATTCTCTGGTTTAAAATGTTAAACTCTAAACAATAAAATAATAGGAATTTAACTCTGGATAATTTAATAAATGTTTAGTTCTGTCTTTGTTTTTTGTTAAGTCAAAAATTAAAGTCACCTCAGATACGTGATGATTTGTCTTAAATCAACAAAAGCATCTGGGTAGCTGTTAAATATGTTGCAAGCTGTAACAAATCAACAGTCTCTCAGAGTCCATACTCCCCAGGGGAATGCATTTCCATTCACCAATTCTTCTGCAAAATGTGACTAAAGTATTATAATAAGAATCTGAAAAACAGGAAGGACCAGGAAAGGGAAAAGGGGTGCCAATTTATGACAAGAGAAGGAAATCTTCAAAATCTCATTTCATGCACTGCTGAGATAAATTCTACTTTCCATATCATCTAAGCACCTGTCCACTGAGGAAGGTGGCATGAGAGATATAGAGGTCTTGTCCTCTTCAGCATTTATCAACTCATGAAAAAAAGTGCAAAATAATAAGAGAGGTTGCCAAGATCCTAGACCCAGCTCCATGACCAACTGGTTGCATAGGTAGCCTTGCAATTGTCAGGGCATCAGTGAATATTATGCTTCTGACAAACAGAAAAGACTGTGGCTGTCTCTGTTGACAACTCACCACTCTCCATTTCCTCTTCTCCCTGGACTTACAGCTGTATTACATTCCCAAACATTTCCAGACTTCCTTTCTGTGGTATGTGGTCATTTCACTAAGATCTAATCAATGGAATTGGAATGGGACTAATCTGTGCCACCACTACCCCAAAGCCTAGCCCATGAAAATTGCCTACATATTCTGCTCTATTCTCTTCTCCCTTCCAACTGATGGCAATATCAGAATGTTCTTGAGCGCCAATGGTTAAAGATGGCACATTTTCCATCAACCTACCCATTGTGAACTTCAAGTTCCCTTTGAAAATTATAAGAATAGCACAAAGATGGAGGGGGATAATTTTTCCAAATAATATTAATATATTGTCCTTTAACTTTGATTTTGTATAGTTTTTAAAGGAGAAAAAAGGAGAAATACCCATGTATTTCTGTGTCCACATTACTCTAAAACAACTCCTTATTCTGGTAGATAGAAATAGAAAACTTAACAGTAATCCTTTTTAAAAAAATTATATAGTCTTTTATTATTAATGGCAAGGCCACTTCAGAAATAAATCAGATTTAAAGCCAGAATTACATAGACAATTTATCTTGTCTTCATTCTGTTTAATTAGTGTAAAATCTGGTCAAAAGAAAGAACTAGACCTCAAAGACCTAATGAAGAGTTTTATGCAGTAGCTTCAAGGAATTATGACCATTCCCTTTAGCTTCCAGACTTCTGCAAAGACAGAGAGAATTGCTTCTCAGTTCCTCAGAGCAAGCAGTGTGTGCAATGAGATTCTGATAATATTTTTTTTCTTTATATCCTATGCGGAAACGGTTGATACAAACCAGAGTTAGAATCTTCCTTTCAGAAGGCCATAATTTAAGAGTCGATATAATGATAACTAACACTTATGTAATTTATAGTGTAAAGAACATTCTCAAATTTTCCATTTTCATTTACCATGAAGTTTCCCAATTTTAATTTAAATATTGGCATAGAAACCAATTGTTTCTTGCTTCACATGATCTCTGAGATCCGTCATTTATATTTTCAATATACACGCCCCAGATAAACTCTTTAACCTTATGTTTGAATTCCTGAAAAATATTCCTAATTGATCTTAGCTCAAACACTTCCTCTCTCTAATCTATTCACCAAAGTAGATACCCTAAAAGATTGGTCTACCATATAACAATAACAAGAATGGCCATCTTTTATTGAACACTTACTAAGTGCTGGGCTCTATGGTAAGTACTCCATGTGTATTATCTGATTTTATTCCGTCAACCACTCTATGCACTAGTTGTTAGTGTGTGCTCCACATAATAGCTGAGGAAACTAACTACAGGTTTAGAGAAGTTAAAATAATTTGTCCTTATTTTCAGTATTTATTGGTAATGAGGGAGCTCTGGTAGCATAGTGGCTAAGACACTTGCCTGCTAACCAGACGGCTGGCGGTTCAAACCCACAAGCCACTCCTCGGAAGGAAGGTTGGGCAATCCTACTTCCGTAGTGATACTGCCTCGGAAACCCAAGGAGGGGTCGCTATGAGTCGGGGCCGACTCAATGGCAAATAACAACAACAACATTGGTAATGACAAAATACAAACCCTGGTTCACCCAACTTCAGAGCTTGAAATTTTGATCATTATATTAGAGTATCTTGGAATAATAATAAAGGAGCTATGGTGGCACAGTGGTTAAGTCATTTAGTGCTAACCAAAAAGTTGGCAGTTCAAATCTACCAGTATATCCATGGGAGAAAGATGAGGCAGTCTGTTTCCATAAAGATTTACAGCCTTGGAAACCTGATGGGACAGTTGTTGTCCCATAGGGCTGCTTTGAGTCTGAATCAACTCAATGGCAGTGGGGTTTTGAATAATAATAAATAATTATTAATAATAAATCCCCCTTGATCCATTTGTTGATCTTTAAGTAGAAATCCATCTGTTAACCCCATCCTTTTCTAATAATTCATAATAGCTCTATATTTTATGTTGAAACATATTTTCATTCTCCAATGAAATTCAAACCTGTCCATGGTACACCCCATAGCTGTCTCTCTGTCATTTCTCTCTGGCTATGGCAATTATCCATATCAAATATATATATAGTTGTTGTTGGTAGTTGCCATGGAGTTGGCTCTCACTCATGGTGATCTTATATATAACAAAACGAGATTTGAGTCCACCAGAGACTGCCTGGTCATCTACTTTTGAAAAAGTCAGCCATTGAAAACCCTATGGAGCACAATTTCACTCTTACATGAATAGGGTTACATTAACCAAAGTCACCTCAACAGTAACTGGTTTGAGTTTGTCTTAGGCTTGTCTCCCAAAGGACAGAACTCTGTCCTTCTTTTTCTTTTTTAAATTCTTTTTTTTTTTCTTTTTTTCTAATCTATATAATAACAGAGGGCTGTTATAGTTACTGTTTTTGATGTTTCATAGAGTTTGACACTTGGTTTCAGAATGCTTATGAACATCTACATCCATAGATACACAAATCTCCTATGTGTGCAGTTATACATACACATATATTAATTGAAATTCAAATAAGTTTAATAATCCAGCTAAGTCTTTTAAAATCATTAATTTAGTACTTGGACTCTTTTTGCATTGATTATGCAACTTATTATTCTAATTTATAGTAGTATTTCGGGAGCTCTGGTAGCATAGTGGCTAAGGCACTTGACTGCTAACCAGAAGGCTGGCGGTTCAAACCCACCAGCCACTCCTCGGAAGGAAGG
>NW_006921700.1:9343887-9363130 GCF_000298275.1 Orycteropus afer afer | reverse complement strand
AACAACAACAACAATAGTAGTATTTCACACTTCGTGAGTCTGCTCATATTCAGTAACAATTTTTAGTGTTCAAAGACCAAATACCAGTAAAATGCAAAATCAGGAACACCTACTCTCTCTAATTTTGGGTTTTTTTAAATACAAATATTGATGTTTGCATTTAACAAAGTTAAAAACCAAAAGTTTAAATCATTTTTATATTTAGCGTGCATTTCAAATTCTAGGACAAGTCCTCATTAATATATTTATTACATTTAAGAGGCTCTCAGTAGAATAATAAAATCTATTTTAATATATATACACATATATATTTTTTCTTCATATATATTTAATTATAGAGATATCCTTGAGCCCATAATGCATGACAGCAAAGCAGGTCAATTTCTTTTTTTTATTGTGCTTTAGGTGCAAGTTTACAGAGCAGAGTTTGTTTCACATTTAACTTTTCATGTACATTTAGTTTCACTCCCCATTTACCATCTGTAACCACCCCCTCCCCGTGCCCCTCATAGTTATGCGCTCCTGTGTGTCCTGCATTTCCTCCGTGGGAATGTTGCTCTTCTGGTGCCCTGTGGTTGATTGCTCTAAGGGAGGCACTTCCATAAAATATGTGGCTGTGTCACCATGGATTGAGTGGTCAGCATGTACATCTTGTTTACTATTGGTCTGAGAGCCAGCCCCTGGGAATGGGTTTTACTCCAGGCCCAGAATGTAACCCAGGGCCGTAGTACTGGGGGTCTCACCAGATTCCATCCAACCAGTAATTCTGGTCATTATTGAGTTGTTGGATTTTGTTCCATGTTTTTCCTCCCACTCTATCCAGGATGTCCAGACTTGATCCTTTTCTGTGTGTTTGGCATTGGTAGCTGAGTACCATCTAGTTCTTCTGGTCTTGAGGCCTGATTTCTTCCAAATGCCCTTGTCTTTTTGCACTCTTCTTCACTTCCAATGCTAGGAGACGATTAGCTGCATCTTAAATGGCCACTTGAGAGCTTTTAAGACCCCAGTTGCTACTCACCAATGTAAGATGAAGAACAAGGCTTTTATGTATTTTGTTGTGTCAATTGAGTCTGGTGTCCCCCAGTACTATGGTCTTGAGTCCATAGATCCATTGGATCTCTCTCTCACAGTGTCTGGCTGTCTGTGAGGGATTACTTTACATTTGTCTTCTGTTGTTTCTATAAGGATTGCAGGTATTTTGTATCACTGGTATCTGTGCAAAATTAGCCTCCGCTGAATCTATCCTTGGTCTAGAGTATACTCCTGTTCACTGACCCCCATCTGATATTCTCAGATGTTTATATGTTTATCTGTATACTGGTGTTTCGTGTTAATGGTAATGCAGTATTGTGGATATACTGGTTGGTATTAGCATCTGTCGTCTATATCTTATGTGCATAATTTGGTGTCCTCCCTTTTCCTAATGTTATCATGGTGGTCACACACTCTTTCTATACCATCCCTCTCCTTACCCGTGTCAGATTCTTGACAGGACCTGACATATTGCTTAACACATATTTAATTTCAAATAGAAATATTCAAATCAAAATAATTCATGAAAAGATGCATTGAGTCAATGACTCAATTCATCAGATATTTATTGTCTATTTAGACACTTCCCCATGCTAAAGGCTAAGTGTGACACATTAAATTGTTTTATATGTGGTAGAGCAGCCATCCATTCCACACAGAAGCAGAGAATATAGACTCACTGAAGAAGTTTTCATAAAGGATTAAGAAAGTATAAGGTTCATGTCTTAGTCTCCTAGTGCTGTTATAACAGAAATACCACCACTAGGTAGTTTTAAAGATAGACATTTATGTTTTCGCAGTTTATGTTGTTGTTGTTATATGCCCTTGAGTCGGACCTGACTCATAGAGACCCCTCCTGGGGTTTCCAAGGCAGTATCACTACTGAAGTAGATTGTCCCATCTTCCTTCCAAGGAGTGGCTGGTGGGTTAGAACCGCTAGCCTTCTGATTAGCAGTCAAGTGTCTTAGGCGCTATGCTACCAGAGCTCCCTCTCACAGTTTAGGAGGCTAGAAGTCTGAATTCAGTGTGCCAGCTATAGAAGGCTCTCCTCTGTTAGCTCTGAGGGAAAATCCTTGTCTCAGCTTCTACAGCCTTGGTTCTTTGGCAATCAGGCTTTCTCCTGTTTGTGTTTGCTTTTCTCTGTGTCTATGCTGATCCTTATAACTTAGAAGTGATTAGGTGAAGGACACACCTTATAATGATATGACCTCATTAACAAAACAAAGAAAGCCTTATTCCCAAATGGGATTATATCCACAGATATAGGGGTTAGAATTCCAGCACATATTTTGAGGAGAAATAATTCAATCCATAACACTTGGCTAAATCTGCTGAGGCTACATTGTGATGCTGGAAAGTTACCATTTTTAGACAAGAGCCGAAGCTAGTAAAATGGAGTCTATACTCCATTTACTTACCACATACCCTAGATTAATTTTCTGGAGAGCTACGATTCTAATAATATTCCTTCCTTTCTGAACAAATTTAATTTTACTATATTTGTTTCAAAATGATGTTTGTAAATGTACAATACATCATCCAAAAACAATAATTTGCCACAACTGAGAGTAAGAGGATCATTGTATTTTTCTTTTCTAGTTGAATATTCATGGAGATTTTGGTTAGCAAACTTAAGTTGCAAAAATTTAGTACATATAATTTAGTGGAAGGAACAAAGAGAATTAGAGGCATTACATAGAGTTGGTAAGATTATTGTTGTTTCTATTGTTTTGCAAAAGTGATTGCAAGTTTAGAGTCTAAATTGTAGTTCATTGTTGTTTTTTGTCATTAACATGTTTTAAGGAGTTTCAATTTGTAGCATAAATCTTAGTACCTTGTTGTTGTTATGTGCCCTCGAGTGGGACCTGACTCATGGCGACCCCTCCTTGGGTTTCTGAGGCAGTATCACTACGGAAGTAGATTACCCAACCTTCCTTCCGAGGAGTGGCTGGTGAGTTTGAACTGTGAGCCTTCTGGTTAACAGTCAAGTGCCTTAGGCACTATGCTACCAGAACTCTTTCAGTACCTGGTAAATGCTTAATAAATATTGTGGTGGTTAAGTTTGTGTATCAACTTGGCTGGACCTGGTTGAGTGGCTGGGCAGCTAGATGTATTATTCCCCTGGATGAGACCGGTAATCAACTGCATGGTGGAATCTACTGTGAGCAGCTGAGTAGCTGCCTTAGGGATGTGGTCTGCTTCCTATATATAAGGAAAAGCTTTGGGGAATGGTCTCTAGTTTATGGGATGCTTGAACCCTGCATGTAGCCATGTTGTTGTTCAGCAGCCTGCCATGCTCTGCCAACCTTGGGACTTTCAATGGACTTGAATTAATGGCCTGTCGTGTGGTTTGGTAACATCAGAACCGTGCCTTTTTATTTGTCAACCTTGGGCTAGTCAGTCTCAGCAGCCAGTGGCTGTCTGAGTGAAGAAAAGCCTCTAGCTTCAGCGGGCCAAGAGCAGGAGGCAGAGCTGAAACCCAAGGTTGAGGGGCTTTCACCCAGGCCCTAGAGTCTGGCACTTGGAACTCAGAACTCAGCCTCCAAATTGTAAGAATAAACTCCTATTTATTTCATGTTCTGGCACTAAGTAACCAGTACAAATACACATCATTGTTGCTTTTTGGAAAATCTTGACTTCAATTTATAAATACAATAGTCCTTCCTCCTTCATAAAGATCTATTACCTTTGTTCATTGTGCAAATGGAAAATATTGAAATAATCATTATTTGATCAGAAACAGAAACACTCTTTATAGTATCTCAGATAGGTAGTCCAGAATGGAAGAAAAAAATTCCTGATATTCTATTCCTCCAACTAATGGGAACTTTCCGTGCAACAGAACAAAATGTTGCCCAATCCTGCTTCAACTTCATAGTATTTGGTACTTTGGAGTCTGTTGTTGTGGGTTATTATGTTAATTCATCTCACTGAAGGTTTCTGTCATTTCAATAATGCTCTACTTTACCAAACAAGCTGCCCTTTTCAAGCAATTGGTCTTTTCTGATGATATATCTTAAGTAAGCAAGCCTAAGTCTTGCCATCCTTGGTTCTAAGAAGCATTCTGGTTGCATTTCTTCCAAGCCTGATTTGTTTGTTCTTTTGGCAGTCCACAGTATATTTAATATTCTTTACCAACACCATAGTTTGAATGCATCATTCTTATCTACCCATTCCTTAACCCATTCTTCTCTCTTAAGTGCATAGCCAAAGAAGAAAATAAATTCTAGTTTCTCATGCTTTGCCCAATTAAGATAAAATTTTCCTGAAGTACATACAGTGTTTTTGTATGTTCCAACATGCTTTCTCATGTACGATCACACTTTTCCCACATAATAACCCCAGAAATTACTATCCCCATTGTGTAACAGATAAGTGCCAAGTTCAAGAGCCTCATTGAAAATCACACAACTAAGTATTGGCAAACTCAACTCTCCAGATATCCTGCCCATCCATATTCTTTCTTTAAAACAAGTCAGCCTCTGAGACTGGATTAATGTTTTTCTCAGAAAAGTTATCCACATTAATTACAGCTGTGTGTCATGGAGGGACTAATGAACAGCAGTTCTTAACCCTAATGAAGAGAGAGAGTACAACCATAGGGAAGGACAACAGGGTGCATCTTTTACACAATTTATGACTCAGGGCCAGGCCTGTGTCTGCTGTGACAAATAGAAGAGGGGATCGCATAATTACCTCTGATGGTGACTCCTGTAGACCGCCAGTCTCCCTAAACCCCTTAAATCATTTTGTCCTCAGAAACATTTCCTTCCTTCTCTTATCCTCATATTTTCTGACTATTGTATGGTAAATATCTTGAGGGCAGAAACAGGGTCTTCTATGACTTTCATAACTTGACTGATTGGCTCAGTTGATGCTAATGAGAACAAGGGTGTCCTTTAGGGTCATGGAGGTGAAAAAGAAAAAGCTCAATGCTGTCCTGAAAAATGCCCAGAATTATTCTTTACAGGGTTACTGTGTAAGTACAGATGTTCACCGATACCTTTCTTCCACTTCCTAACCTGTCCAGTTTTAACTTATTCTTTGAGATCTAATTGGCTCTCGTTTCTCCATAAATTTTCTCCTAAATATGTTTTCTTTTTAGAATACCTCAGGCTATGAATGGCTCATTTTAAGCCCCAAGTCATAGCTGGCCTCTCACTGTTACAGTATTATGTCACTTACGTATACATGTCTCCTCAATTTAAAATGAAAGGCCAAGGACTAAGCCTTTTCTTTGTCCCATTTCTGACCCACTGTCTTCTCTTCTCACACGCTATCCCTACCCCTCAGCCATTATGAGGCTCTGCACCAAGATTGAGATCATGTGAAAATTAACAATATGAATGACTTTTGTAAATATGTTGGGACTTATCCATTCAAACAAATACTCCATTCAAAGCAAACCAAAACCAAACTCACTGCCATCGAGTCGCATCCGACTTGACCCCTCCTTGGCCTTCCAAGGTGGTATCACTACGGAAGTAGATTGCCCAACCTTCCTTCCGAGGAGTGATTGGTAGGTTCAAAGCAATTATCCTGAAAAGCTTAGTCTATCATTGATTTTGATTGCTCTTCTCCCAGATAGGTTCATCCCTTAACAGTTTTCTCATTTTTAATATGGAAATGCTTCTGTTAAGGTGAAGATTTAGGCCAAATAATGTATGGGAAGTATTGTGAAAAGCACTCAGATAAGTGTAAGGAATTATTATAAATTTGGCCACTGGCATTAGATGAGAAGGTAGCTATCTATAGATATGTATGACACTCATATTAGTAACTTCCTTTAAACTTACCCAAGGCCAAATCTAAACGTGAAAGTACTTGGTAGGTATACTTTTTTCCACTTTTTTTTTTCATTCCAGGATTTTGGATCTAAGGAACACTCAGAAGAAACACTTTGAAATTATGTACTTTGAGCTATCCTCTCTTTTGTTCAAAAAAGCATTTTATTCATCAGTTTTTTTCTCAATATTTAATACAGAAACAGTGGTTGCTTAATAAAATTTGATAAATGAATTAAGTTGCAAACCAACAAAGACTTAGAATTTATTTATTAATTAATTTAGTAATTTATACTAAGAGTGTATCCAGGTCATTTAGAAAATGGCTCCTCTTTCTTGTGATTTAGATCCACTAGTTAATTGGTTTCTCTGCCTGGCTGGTTGTCAGTCGAGATGTCTGCATTGCTTATAACCAGCATGTCCATAAACAGAGCAAAGTCATTAGTTTAATACGCTTCAGTTGTGGGCAACAGGAGGGAACCAGCCTGTGTGTAAATGCTTCCCTTGGGTCTGTTTGTTTGTTTGTTGGGTTACCACCTCAGAGAAAGCCAGGCCATCTCAGTCTACACAACACTCACACCACTGGGTTATTTTGACAGTGCAGCAAAACTATCCATTGATTCAGTGGCAAATGTCAATTATTTAACTGAATTTCCTGGTTGTCTAGTGGAATTAAATGGTTAATGAACTTCCATAGGTTTATCCAATAATGCTATGAAGACAGACTTTTAATTTTTATAGAAGAGATAGTCTTTTTTACTTGAAAAGACTAATGATTAGTTTTATTCAACTTAACATGCACACAAATAGCTAGTCTAGGGCAGTATAAAGGATACTTGTCCTTTATATCCAAGAGAGCTGTACTCCTCTAGTCCCACTTCTCACATTGCCTAAGTCAATGCAGGGAAATCTTTTACACACAGACTAACATTCCCATTGCCTGCTAACTTAAACTTACTAAATTAGTAACTTAGGAAATTGAGGTAAACCTGACTCCTTACCTTCTCTCTTTACCACCATTTTCAAGCTTACTGCCCACTTCCAGCCTCAATGTTATCACTTATAAATGAAAAATATAAACTGGTTAATCTCAAATTTGTGTTTTATGAACTTCTGATGATGTATTTATCTATGACCCTTATTGGCCTTCCTAATTATAGAATCCCTTCTTAGTTTCTAGTATTTCAATACCTGTGACTCATCTCTATTATGTATAGATTCTTTTCAAATAAATTAAGAGTACAGTCATGACTTCCCAATGGAATTTACATCTAAGCTACATATTAGAATATGGGTAGAAGTTAGACTAGTGAAGAGGGAGAAAATCAAGGAGAGGGTTTCACATGGAGGAAGATTTACGAGCACAGGCAAGCAAACAAGAGAAATTGCAATGCTTCCTCAAAAGTGGGTGCTGCTCAATTTACCTGCCATGTATACTGGAAGAAAGGGTGAGTTAATAGTTAGAATTTGGATAATTAGGCAATGTCTCTGCAGTGGAGGCTCTTATATTTATTCAACAAATGGTACGTTCTACTATTTTCCAAGATGTATTTTAATGATAACAAAAATTCTTACAATGGAGCTTACATTTATAAGCCTGGAAGTTCCTGATGGCTCTGAGACATAAAACTGGAGCCAACTCACAATGTGGTTGGAAAGGAAAAGAGATTTGTGTTAAAACAGGAACAGCAGTTGGGAAGCTGTCACAGCAATCCAAGCAAGAAATGATGAGGACCTAATCAAAGGCACTGAGGTGAGCATGGAAAAGGAATTATTTTACTTGGCATGGCCAATGCCTCCACTCCTAATTCCACAGGGCAGTGCTGTTCTTCTGTGCTAATCTGGGAATGTAGTAAATTAGGATTTATTTTACTTGATTTTTTAAACTAATAGTTATGAAAACATGTCAGAGCTTCACACCAATTAATGAACCTCTGCAGGCTGGATTGAGGTTTTCAGAGAGGTAGGGGGATCTGTTGACATGGTAGCCAAGAGAGGCTCCTGGGCAAGCATTGCATTTCCCAGTGGTGTATTCCATGGCAGAGCTTCTTTCCTCACTTGGCAAGTACCCATATCACAGTTGTGCATTCCAAGAACTATCAGGACTGAATTGTTCCCCTGGTTTTTATCAGCCCACACCCCATGAATGTTCTCAACAGAAAATACACACTATATGGCAGCGCAGCATAATATGCAAAGAGCAGAAAACCTAGAGGGAGGCAACTTCTATTTGAGCCCTTGCTTGCTCACTTACCAGAACTGTGATTGGAGGTGAATCCTTGACATTTTCTTCATCCATAAGTGTGTTGTTGTTAGTTGCCATTAAGTCATCTCCAACTCACGGTGACCCCATGTACAACATATTGAAACATTGCCCAGACCTGGGCCACCTTCATCATCATTGATATGCTTGAGTCCATTGTCACAATCACTGTGTATTCTGAGTATCTTCCAACCTGAGGAGCTCAGCCTCCAGCGCCACATTGCCCAATATTCTTTTGTGTCCATAGGATTTTCATTGGTCTAGTTTTGAGAAGTAGATTGCCATGCCTTACATCCTAGTCTGTCTTAGTCTGGACGCTCCATTAAAACCTGTCCACTATGACTGATCTTGCTAGCATATGATATACTAGTGGCATCACTTCCAGCATCAGCAAACCTCTGCAGTACAATAAACTGACAGATGAGTGATAGTCATTTATGTGATAGGTGAATATTATGTCAGCCAAACTAAACCATCATTGAATCGATCCCAACTCAAAATATAGAGTCTATATAATAAAGATTTTAAAAATTAAAAAAATACTCACAGGTATTGTATGGAGTTAGAAAACAAGATTATCATATGGATCCAGGGTAAAAAGTTACATATGAAAAATTCTGTGTGACTAAAAATAAAAGAAAAAAGAAATCCCTGTATGAACTATAAAATATTACACAAAGGCTCACTTGTATTATTATGTAAGTACTATATGATGATGTTTCAGTTGTCTATTGCTGTGTAATAAACCACCCCAAAATCCAGAGACTTAAACTAATAAAGATTTAGTATTTCTCTCAAGTCTACAAGCCAGTTTTATTTTTGCTTGTCTGGAGCAGTCATAACCAGTTGCCATTGAGTCAATTCCAACTTATGACAACTCTGTATGTGTCAGGGTAGAACTGTCCTCCATAGGGGTTTCAATGGCTCAGTTGTCAGAAGTAATTTGCCAGGCTCTTCTTCCAAGGTGCCTCTAGGTGGATTCAAACTGCCAACCTTCTGTTGAACAACCAAGTGTGCTAACCATTTGCCCTACCTGGAGACTCCAGACCATCATGTTGTTGTTGTTGTTATTGCCGTCGAGTCGGCCCCAACTCATAGCGACCCCTCCTTGGGTTTCCGAGGCAGTATCACTACGGAAGTAGGATTGCCCAACCTTCCTTCCGAGGACCATCATAGGGCTCCAGATATCTGATGGCTTATCTGTCAGTTGCTGCCGGCTATCATCTGATGTGCCTCCTTTGTGAGACTTCTCATCTTCCAGAAAGTTACACTGGATTGTTTCGGAACATGGAGGTCTCAGTGTTCCAAGAAAGTGAACATGGAAGCTGTGATGTCTCATCAGGCCTCACCTCAGAAGTCACATAGCATCACTTGTGCTACATTATATTGCTCAATTCAAGCCACAAGGTCAGCCCAGGTTCAAGGGGGAGAGAACATATTTTCTCCTTCCTGATGAGAAGTGTGACAAAGTCATACTACAAGGAGCATGAGAACAATTGCTGTGGCCATCTTTGAAAAGAATCTACTTTATATGAATATAATAAACATAACACCATGGCCTGCAGTTTCCTCTCTGGCCAGAACCAGCCACACAGCTCAGGAAGAATAAAGCTTAGGCCTAGCATCTCATTTTAGATTTCCTCCTCTGACTCTTCAGATCTACAAATACCTGGACTACAAGCCTTATCCATGACTGTTTCCACGAATCTCAGAGTCCTAAAATGACATTATTTTTCCTTAGCTTACCTGGAAATTTTTTACAATTCTCAAAATGTAATTTAAGCAGGAAACAACATATTATACAGCAGTCCAAATCTTTAACTTGCTACTATTTCTGATACTAACCAAAAACCAAACCAAACTCACAACCATTGAGTTGATTCTGACTCAGCAACCTCCTTTGGGTTTCTGAGGAAGTAAATCTTTATGGAAGTAGATTGCCCCATCTTTCTCCTGTGGAGTGGATGGTGGGTATGAACCACCAACTTTCTGCTTAACAGTCAAATGGGTTATATACAGCCATTCTGAGGCATGGAATGTCCCCAAGCCTGAAGTCTAATCTGTAAAATTCAAACAATGCTAAATTGAGGTGAGCTCTTTAAGTAAGACAGTGAAAATAAATTTCCCCTCTTGGCTATCCCCAGGAGGATCCCTGACATGCCCATAAGACAACAAGTGGTAAGGTGATTCATGAACAGTCCACGTTATTAGTGTGGTACCTGTCCTTAAAGCAAATCTCTCAATACACTGATATCTGAGATATCATGCTACATCTCCTCATTACTTTTCCACACACACACATTGTTGATGAAGAGTTGTAGACTGAATTCAGTTTTCCCTATAAGCCCTTTCAACCCTAACCTCTCAGCATCAACACCTTAGAAAAATGATGTTGTATGTGAATTTTCTTGTCCCTTTCCTTCTAGACTAGCTTGTATTTTCTATCTCTGGTTGTGACTAATCTGATAAACTAAACTAGATTAAGATGTCACTGGATAATAAAGCCTTCAGAAATCTAACTCCACGAATAGCACTTGCATTTTTATTTGCAGTCTTCAAAGCTATAAATCAGGGAATAATAGGTACAGAGTTTGGGACACCATTGCAAATGGGATGGAAACTTTTCTGAAAAACTGGATTTGCAATCAGACTCATAGCAACCCCTCCTTGGGTTCCCAAGGCTGTATCTCTTCTGTAGAGACAGAAGTAGATTACCCAGTCTTCCCTCCGAGGAATGGCTGATGGGTTTGAACTGCCAGTCTTTTGGTTAACAGCCAAATGCCTTAGACACTACACCACCAGAGCTCCTTTTAAACTTATGTTGTTGTTGTTGTTGTTATGTGCCGTCGAGTCGGACCTGAATCATAGCGACCCCTCCTTGGGTTGCCTAGGCAGTATCACTACGGAAGTAGATTGCCCAACCTTCCTTCTGACTCATAGGTAATACCTAATTATTTGTATTATAATATATTTTTAATGTTTGTGTGTGTGTGTGTGTGTGTGTGGTTTGAGTGAAAGTTTACAGAATGAGTTAGTTTCACATGGAACAATTTATACACATTTTGCTTCATGACATTAGTTGCAATTCCATCAATGTAACAGCACTCTTCCCACTTCCTCCCTGGGTTCCCCATGTCTATTTGTTTGCTTTCCTGTCCCTTCCTGCCTTCTGGGCTTTGTTTTGGGATGAATGCTGCCCTTTTTCTCTTGTATAGTTAATTGTTCGTAGGAGTACGTTCCTCAGGAGTGTTGTTCACTTTATAGATCTGTCTGTTGTTTGGCTTCAAGGTGATCCCCAGAGGTGGATCCCCAGATTTGAAGGGTGTATAAGGACCACAGTCTCATAGGTTCTACTAGTCTCTACCAGAGCAGTAAGTCTGATCATTATTATGATTTTGAATTTTGTGCTACATTTTTCTATCATTCCGTCCAGAACCTTCTCTGGTAGTGATCAAAGCAGTTGGTAGTGCTGGCCCGGCAACATCTCGTCCTTCTGGTCTCAAGGTAGTGGAAGCTGGGGTTCACATGGTCCATTAGTCCTTTTGGACTAATTGTTTACTTGAGTATTTTACGTTCTTCACTCTTCATTTCTCCAGATGGAGAGAGACCAATAGAAAAACACTCACTAGCTTTTAAGATCCTACTCACTACTCACCCCAGCAGGATGTAGAACCTTGTTGTTATTGTTGTTAGGTGCCATGGAGTTGGCTCTGACTCATAGTGACCCTATGCACAACTGAATGAAACACTGTGTCATCCTCACAATCCTTGCTATACCTGAGCCCATTGTTGCAGCCACTGTGCCAGTCAGTCTCATTGAGGGCCTTCCCTTTTTTCGCTGACCCTCCACTTTACCAAGCATCATCTCCTTCTCCAGGATATTGTCCCTTCCGACAACATGACAAAAGTAGATGAGAATAAGTCTGCCCATTCTCACTTCCAAGGAGCATTCCAGCTGTACTTCCTCCAGGATGGATTTGTTACTTCTTTTGGCAGTCCATGGTACTTTCAATATTCTTCGCAAATACCACAACTCAAAAGCAGTCTTCCTTATTCATTCTCCAGCTCTCACATGCATATGAGGCCATTGAAAATACCATGGTTTGGATTAGGTGCACCTTAGTGTTCAAGGAGACACCTTTGCTCTTCAACATTTCAAAGAAGTCTTTTGAAGCAGATTTTCCCAGTGCAATATGTCGTCTGATGTCTTGACTGTTTCTTCCATTGGTGTTGATTGTGGAACCAAGTAATATGAAATCTTTGACAATTTCGATCTTTTCTCCATTTGTTATGATGCTGCTTATTAGTCCAGTTGTGAGGATTTTCATTTTCTTGATGTTGAGATGTAATCCATACTGTATACTGAAGTCCTTAATTTTCATCAGTAAGTTCTTCAAGTCATCCTCACTTTCAGCAAGCAAAGTTGTATCATCTGTGTATTGTAGGTTGTTAATGAGTCTTCCTCCAATCCTGATGTCATGGTCTTCCTCATATCATCCAGCTTCTTGAATTATTTGCTCAGTATACAGATTGAATAAGTATGGTGAAAGGATACAACCCTGACACACTCCCTTCCTGATTTTAAACCTCGCAGTATCCCCTTGTTGTGTTCAAACAACAGACTCCTGATCCATGTACAGATTCTTGATGAGCACAATCAAGTGTTCTAGAACATTGCTGTTGTTGTTAGGTGCTGTGAAGTCGGACCCAACTCACAGCGACCCCTCCTTGGGTTTCTGAGGCGATATCACTAGGGAAGTAGATTGCTCCATCTTCCTTCCAAGGAGTGGCTGGTGGGTTTGACCCTCCAGCCTTCTGGTTACCAGTCAAGTGCCTTAGGCACTAAGCTACCAGAGCTCCTAAATTCTTATGACAATTGACTTAGTTGTCCCCCAAAACTGTAGTCCTGAACCCCTCAATCTAGTGACTCATTCCCTCAAGGTGTTTGGTTTTAGCTAACAAACTTTCATAACATTGCTCCTGTATGCTCTACTATAAGCATGGATATATTTACAGTACATACAAATATGTATGTAGAAATATCCTCTGCCAAATCTATATATGCATTCACCTACCCATACCTGTTCAGCTTGTATGCCTGCCTATATTATATACACTTGTAAGTTGTTTTTTATTACTAATATTGCAGGGTTGTGTATGTGATAATATTTTCCTTTGTTGCCTGTAACTCTTGTGTACCTTTTAGTGTCTGCTTTCGCCTTAGTGATATTGTGCTTGTCTCCTCCTGGTTGTATATTGCCTTTCCTTTCACCAAAATTAGTGTGTCTACTATCTAGTTAGTGATTGTCCCTCTCCCCTCCTCCCATTTCTGATAACAACCAAGGAATGTTTCTTCTATGTATAACCTTTTCTTGACTTTTTTATAGTAGTAGTCTCATAAAATATTTGTCCTTTTGTGGTTGACTTACTTCACTCAGTTCGTTGTCCTCCAAGTTCACCCACGTTATGAGATGTTTCAGATTCATCATTGTTTTCTAGTGTTGCACAGCATTCCATTGTGTGTATGGACCATTTGTTTCTCCATTCATCTCTTGATAGGTACTTAGGTTGTTTCCATCTTTTTGCAATTGTGAATAATACTGCAATGAATATGGGTGTGCCTATATCTACTCGTGTCTTCTTATTGCTCTAGGATATATACCTAGTAGTGGAATTGCTGGATCAAATGGTATTTCTATTTTCAAATTTTTAAGGAAGGGACATATTGTTTTTCATAGTGGTTACAATCCCACCCATAGTGTATAATCTCTCCACATCCTTACCAGCATTTGTTGTTTTATGTCTTTTTGAATTTTGCTGTTATTGCTGGAGTGAGATTATATCTCATTGTTGTTCTGATTTGCATCTTTCTACTGGCTAATGATTGTGAGCATTTCTTCACATGATTGTTGGCCACTTGAATGTCTCTCTGGTGAAGTGTGTGTTCCTGTCTTCTGCAAATTTTTGAACTGGATTGTTTGTCTTTTTTATTCTTGAAGTACCGATATTTTTTTATGAACTTTAGAGATTAGTGCCTTGTCAGATATGACATTGCCAGGTTTTTGTTTTTTCATGTGTTCCCTTTCCCCACCCCACCCCAATATATAGGATATCATTTTACTCTTCTGGAGAAGTCTTTTGATGCGCTTAAGTGTTTAATTTGGGGGAAGAAAATTTATCTAGTTTATCTTCTAGTGTTTGTGCATCTTTTGGTTGTTTTAGAGTCTATTTATGTCATGAGTTAGGCTCCTAAATTTGTACCTATTTTTTCTTTCATGATTTTTATTAACTTGTGCATGTAGGTATTTGATGCATCGTGGGTTCATTTTTGTATAAGATTTGAAGTATGGATCTTATTCCATTTTTTTTTTCATGAAATAATAGCAATAATAATATTTTTTTTTTTTTGTCAACACCATTTATTGTAGGACTGTCTCTTTGTCATTTAATTGATTTCAGCCCTTTGTGGAAAATCAGTTGGCTGTAGGTAGATGGAGTTACTTCCGTATTCCATTGGCCTATGTGTCTGTCATACTAGTGCCAGGCTGTTTTGACCACCATGTTGAATAGTAGGTGTTGAGATCATGGAGTGTGAGGTCTCCTACTTTGATCATCTTCTTTGGCAGCACTTTTCTCATTTGGGGTTTCTTTCTTTCCATATAAAGTTGGTAATTAGTTTTTCCATCTCTTTAAAGAATCTTGATAGAATCTGGGTCAGGATTACATTCTATCTAGAGATTACTTTGGATAGTATTAACATTTTCACAATGTTAAGTCTTCTTATCCATGAGCATCTTATGTTCATCCATTTATGTTGGTCTCTTTTGCTCTCTTGTAGTAATGTTTTACTAGCTGTCTTTGTATAAGATTTTTATATCTCTGGTTAGGTTTATTTCTAAGTATTTTTTCTTTTTGGTAGCTATTGTAAATGGTATTGTTTCCATTATTTCCTTTACAGAGTTCTCTTTGTTGATGTGAAGGAATCCAACTGATTTTTGTATGTTGATCTTGTACCCTGACATTTTGCTGAATCTTGCTAATACTTTCAGTTGCTTTCTTGCTGAATGTCTGGAATTTTCTATGTATATAATTATATTATCTGCAAATAGGGTAGTTTTAGTTCTTCTTTGCCAATGTTTATATTTCTTATTTTCTCTTGTTTTATTGCCCTGGATATGACTTCCAATACACTACTAAATAAGAGTGGTGACAGAGGACATCCTTATTTTTTTCCCATTCAGAAGGGAGATGCATTCAGTCTCTCTCCATTGATAATAATGTTGGCTATTGGTTTTGTGAGTACGACCTTAAGTATACTTAGGAATTTCCATTCTATTCCTATTTTGCTGAGAGGTTTTTTGTTTTTTGTTTTTTTTAATCAAGAATGCATGTTGGATTTTGTCAAATGTCTTTTCTGTATCAGTTGATACGATCATCTGGTTCTGTTCTCTTGTTTTATTTAACTAGTGGATTACATTGACTGTTTTTCTAATGTTGAACCATCATTGCAGATCTGGTATGAACCTCATTTCATCATGGTTCATTATTTTTTGGACATAGTGTTGGATTCTATTGGTTTTGGTTT
Source organism: Orycteropus afer afer (assembly GCF_000298275.1). Taxonomy (NCBI): domain Eukaryota; kingdom Metazoa; phylum Chordata; class Mammalia; order Tubulidentata; family Orycteropodidae; genus Orycteropus; species Orycteropus afer. The sequence goes on along the minus strand of NW_006921700.1, from coordinate 9,347,466 downwards.
TTATTGAGAATTTTTGCATCTATATTCATTCTATAATTTTCTTTATTAATGATGTCTATTAATGCTTGCTTGATAAAATGAGTTCAGAAGTATTTCATCCTTTTCTATGTTCTGGAATTGTTTGAGTAGTATTGGTATCAGCCCTTCTCCAAATGTTTGATAGAGCCCCCCAGTGAAGCTGTCTGGACCAGGACATTTTTTTACTGTGAGTTTTCTTTCTTTTTTTTTTTTTTATTATCTCTTCAATTTCTGATTTTGTTGTGGGTCAGTTCACATTTTCTACATCAGTCTGTGTTACCTTAGATAAGTTGTGTGTTTCTGGAAATTTATCCATTTCTTTTATATTTTCAAATTTGTTGGACTACAGTCTTCAAAGTATTCTGTTATAATTCTTTTTACATCAATTTGTTCTGATGTGATGCAACCCATTTCATTTCTTATTCATGTTTTTTGAAAATTCTTTTTATTTTCTTTTGTTACATTTGCCAGTTGTTTGTCAATATTATTAATCTTTTTGAGGAACCAAATTTTAGGCTTGATTATCTTTCTATTGTTTTTCTATTTTCTGTTTCATTTACTTCTGCTCTAATTTTTATTCTTTCTGTTTGTAACTGTACTTTTTTGTTGCTCTTTTTCTAATTGCTGGAGTTGTTGGTTTACAATGTTGATTTTGGTTCTTTTTCTTTTTTGATATGTGCATTTATTGCTATTATTTGACCTCTAAGCACTGCTTTTGCTGTGTCCCAAAGGTTTGGTATTTTGTGTTTTTATACTTGTTTGATTCTAAGAACTTTTTTTTGTTTCACTTTTTATTTCTTCCATTACCCAGTAGTATTTAACCAGAGTATCATTCAATATCCATATTTTTCCCTTTTCTTCCTGTTATTGATTTTACTTTTATTGCATTTGAAAGGGAAACTGTCTTCTCAAGTCCCAATATGTTCACCCTTGCTGATAGCCCATTTCCACTTGCTAAACCACTCTTATGTAACACCTGCTGAAGGGCCTTGAATGTCCAAAGTCCTGGCATATATCTGCCTTTGTTCACTAAAGCCATGGGAAACTCTACCTTCCTCTGGAGGTTACAGAAAAATAAACAGGTCCTACCACCACCATAGACCAGCCTTCTTTATAAATCCTCTAATAAATTCTTTGCTGCCACTTATGGAGTATACATGAGTACAAGGATGCCTGAAAGTGCCAAGAAGTGAAGCATAGTTTGTGGGAAAATACATGCCTTTATAAGTGTGGAAAAGAGGCTAAGAAAGAGGTGACAATTGAAAAAGTAGTCATTGTTCTAGGTAGTTTGGATGAACACCAATGCCTAATTAACTACTAAAGTGCACATAAGTACACTGCAGAAACACTACAATTGAAAAGGACTGAAACAGTTTTGTGTGACTACGGCAGACATTCAAAATAACCATCTCTGTGAGCTGGGTGAGCAGCTAGAGAAACTTGCCTACAGATATACAAAAATGGAAGTTGAGGAAGCAGCTCAGGGAGAGCCAGTAGCCAGCTAGAGCATTGAGTGTGAGGGAGGAAGCCCAGCCACCTGCCTACCAGTGGCCCTGGTTAACACATAATTGGGTGGGATGCTGCATTTTCCGTATACTGCAGAAACTGTTAGGGAAAATAGTGGCTGGATGTGTGAGCATGGGTTTCTGTTTGCCACTATTATGGAAGCTGAGGGCAGGTTGCATAGGTGTTGGCTGCTCTGTATAATCAGACCAGTGGCACAGAAACAGACAGTGCCACTCACCAAGTGGGTGGGGAGGCAGGTGTATTGGGTGTGGCTGGCTAGAGTAGGCATGATCACCATTTCCTACCAGATGAAGTGGTGAATGGTGGGCAGGTACATGGGGGGGTGAATATTGGGCCATCCTGTGCATAGTTGTGCATTCATCCACCCTTCAAGTCAGGGAGAGTGGTAAGTGGTGGTTGGATGGAGGGGGAAGGGGAAGCATCAGAAAGATGCATATATAGTCATGCTGATGCCACTTCTTGCTGGATGTAAAGAGGGGGAAAGGAGCTCAGCTGGGTTAGTGAGTGGGTGGTGCTGCTCAGCTGGGTTGGCAGGCAGAAGAACCAGGGAAGTGTCTTGTGTTTCTTGGCTGGATCCGTTGACCGGAGGGGTTGGGGCAAATGGATGGTGCTATGTCAAAACAGCCTGCTGTCACTAAGCAGGGTCATCAGAAAGAAAGGGTGGTGGTTGGAGCTCGTATCTTGGTCTTTGGCAGTCAGGCTGCATGGATGGGGGTTTGAGACACTAATCACCAGGAGTGTGGGGGAGGATGAGGAGTATACTCCTTAGTCAACAGGTGTGGGTTCCTGGGCTCTTCCCATTGGCAGAAGCCAGCAATTGGGACTTCATTGCACTCTGGGTATGTTACTCTATGTACTTTTGTACAGTTACTCTATGTACAGTTACTTTATGTACTTTTGGGAATTCCATGAAATTGGTTTCTATGCTTCTTACTTGAGACTGCTGCTGTCTTTGTCTCAAGATGGTCACTTTGTGCTGAGCTGGAAGGCAGTATCCTCTGCTCCATCTCTTCTCGTTCACTGACTTCAGTCAGTTTCTTCTTCCAATCAGTGTTTAGTCTAGTTCTTTATTCTTTCATTTGATGCTTAGTTTCCAGGATTTTCTTCCATATCTGTTTCATTTAGTTTCTCAGGTTTCTGCTGTAGAAGGAAAGCATGGTATATCTGACTAAGCTACTATTTTTGATAGAAGTCATTGGAAGATGTTTTGGAGAAAGAGACTTATGAACTTGACTTATACCCCTGTACACAATGAGGACTGTATGCTTTTAAAAAGAAAGAAAGAAAGAAGAAAGAAAATGTATGTAATTTCTATGCAATAAAAGCATATTGCATAATCAGGAAAATTGTTTTTTGTGAAAGCTAAGAAATTCCACTTTTAATGTTGATTTCAGTCAATCCCAACTATAGTGAAAACTCTGCTAACTACAGACTCTATGCTCCAGAGGAAGGACCACTTAATTCAAACTTGATGCCACACACTTTAAGTCTGACTCAAGATTTGTTGCTATGGATTTGGGCACATATTATCAGTTAAGAAACTAAAGATTCTAAGATCTTACAAGCTTTATCCACAAAGGAACTTTAAGGTGTGATATGTTGCTGTTGTTCTTAGGTGCTGTTGAGTTGCATCTTACTCAAAGCAACCTTATGTATTACAGAATAATGGTCCTGTGCCATCCTCATAAATGTTCCTATGCTTGAGCCCATAGTTACAGCCACTGTGTCAATCTATCTTGTTGAGTGTCTTCTTTTTTGTTAACCGTCTACTTTACCAAGCATGATACCCTTCTCAAGGGACTGGTCCCTCCTGATAACATGACCAAAATACAAGAGACAAAGTCTGGCCAGTCCCACTTCTAAGGAGCACTATAGCTGTACTTCTCCCAAGACAGAGTTGTCCATTCTTGTGGCAGTCATGGTATATCCAATATTCTTTGCCGTGTCAAAGCTGCAATGAAAGAACTGGTGAAGAACAAGGCTCCGGGAATTGATGGCATACCGATTGAGATATTTCAACAAACAGATGCCCCA
>NW_006921700.1:9329661-9342667 GCF_000298275.1 Orycteropus afer afer | reverse complement strand
GTGGCTGCGATGATGGGCTCAGGTATAGCAGGGATTGTGGGGCTGGCACGAGATAGGGCAGTGTTTCGTTCTGCTGTGCATGGGGTTGCTATGAGTCGGAAACGACTCGACGGCACTTAACAACAACAACAACATAATTCAAATGCATTGACTCTTCTGCAGTTTTCCTTATTTGTTGTCCAGCTTTCACATGCATATAAGCTGATTAAAAATTTCATAGCCTAGATCAGGCACTTCTTAGTCTTCAAAGTGACATCTTTTCTCTTTAACATTTTAAAGAGGTATTTTATAACAGATTTGCCCAATACAATATGTCATTGGATTTCTTGACAGCTGCTTCCATGGGCATTGATTGTGGATCCAAGTCAAATGAAATCCTTAACAATGTCAATCTTTTCTCTCTTTATAATGATATTGCTTATTGGTCCAGTAGTGAGAATTTTTGTTTTCTTTATGTTGAGGAGCAATCTGTAATTAAGGCTGTAGTCTTATATCATCAGTAAGGCTATTATATGGAAGGTGCCAAATTAATCCTTTCACCTAAGCCTTCTTCCACCAACCATATGACTCATAGCCTGTGACCCTATGACTGAGGACACATCATATTGAGTATTTAAATCCAGAATTTCTCCATTAAAATGCAAAACTTCAGAGGGTCTATGGTACAAACTGGAATTAGCTTTGGTCCACATCTTCAAAAGGTCTTGTTCTAGGCAAACTCAACTAAAAGCAATGCTTTATGGCAGAAAATTTTAACTCAAGGATTCTTGGATCTTTAATGAGTTGACGATGGACTTGTAGGGACCTGTGGGCCCTTGAAATTCCTGCAAAGCTTCATTTTCAATAAGGGACTCCTCATTCCTGTCTCTCTGAGGAGGGATTAGAGAAATTTAAACTAATGCAGGTGCACTTTTCTAAAGAAAAAGTCTCAGCTTTCATCACATTCCCAACAAAATCCTTGATCCAAAAAGATTTGAAATGATACAAAACACAGGATGGGATGAGGAATACAAAGTGGTCCAGGAGGAATGGTTAGTTGGCAGTGAGGAAAAATGCAAATCTGAACAGGAAGACAGGTAACCCTTGAGACAAACTGTAAGTTCACAACTTGGTTGCAAATTGAGAACCTAACTTACTCAATAATGTTCCAATTGAACATTTCAGTTGCTCCTCTAACCCTTCCCCCTCTGCCTGAGAAATAGACACTTGGACTCTTGTTCTTGGGATCCTTCACCACCTAGCCTTTCCAATAACCACTTTCTCCACAGTTTTGAATTTAATTAAAGAGCTGTATTATACACTTGGGCAGGATAACAACTGCATTTCTCACTTTTCCTCTCCTTCTGGCTTGAGGATTAGTAAGCTTCTCTCAAAGCATATCATCTTTCATATCATAAAAGTAATATATGTACATTATGGAAAATATAGAAAGGTATAGAGAAGGAAATTAATATTCATATTCACACCACCAGAAGTTTACTCTGGGTATATTTTTCTATTAATCGTACACAAACTCTTAACTTTGTACACACCCAATCAAACTATTCCGTTCTTCTTCATTACCTTAGTGGTAGAAGCAAGGATGGCAAGACTTCATCTCATGTACTTTAGACAAGTTATCAGGAAGGACTAGTCCCTGGAGAAGTATATCTTATTTGGTAAAGTAGTAGGTCAGCAAAAAAGAGAAAGTCTTCAATGACATGGATGGATACAGCAGCTATAACATGGGCCCAAACTTAGTAATGATCATAAGGATGATTCAGGACCAGGCAGTGATTTGTTCTATTGTACATAGGGTCACTATGACTTGGAACCAGTTGGACAGCACCTAACTACAACAACAAAGGGAGAGATCTTAGAAAGATGCTCAAAAGTTATTAAAATAACTAGGTCAGTGTTTACTAAATTGTGTTCATTATGCTGTATGATTTACTACTTATATAGAATATTAATAAATGCTTCAAATGCTTCATGTTACCAAGGGAGCTCTGGTGGCATAGTGCCTAAGGCACTTGACTGCTAGCCAGAAGGTGGGTGGTTCAAACCCACTAGCTGCTCCTCAGAAGGAAGGTTGGGCAATTTACTTCCATGGTGATGTTGCCTCGGAAACCCAAGGCAGAGTTGCTGAGTCAGATCCTACTTGACTACAGTGCACTTAGTTTTTTGGTTTTTATGTTAGCAATGTTATGTGGTCAAACAAGTTTGGGAAATGCTAGGCTTTACAAAATCAAATAAGTTTCCTGATCACTGAACACATTGAGAATTCCCAGGAAAAAAGATAGGTCATGAAGCTTATCTTCAATGTATTTTGACCATAGAACCCTTCTGCAGAGAATTTTGTTTGATTAATGTTCTGTGGATATTTTAAGAAATGCTGAACCAAATTAAAGATCAGAGAAAACAAATTATATGACAAGTTCTGGCTCTACCACTTACTTGATATTTGACCTTAGTTTCCTATTACTAGGTAATAAATAAATACTTAGAGTTGGAGTTTCTAGAGACTTGAAACAACATGAATTACCTCTATTTCTGTGTGGATCAGGAATCAAGGAAGGGTTTAGTTGGAGGCCAAGTTTCTGGGTAGGACCTCTCACAAGGCTGCAATGAAGGTTTTGGCCAGAGCTGCTATCTTAAGGCCACACTGGGAAAGGATCTACTGTCAAGTTCACTCACATAGTTCTTGGCATGATTTAGTTCCTTGCCCACTGTTAGTCTGAGGGCTTCAGTTTCTCGCTGGCTGTTGTCCAAAAACTGCCCTCAGTTCTTTGCCATGTAGGCCTCTCCAGCTTGCTTCATCAGAGCAAGTACATGAAAAGAACCCGAGAGAGTTGACAAGGAAGAGGGAAGCAACAGTCTTCATAACTTTATCTCAGAAACGACATCCCATCGTGTTCATCATATTGTATCTGTTAGAAGCAAGTGACTCCATCTTGCCAACATGAAACAGGAAGGGATTATAGAAGAATGTGAGTATCAGGAGGTGGGCATCATTGGGAGCCACTCAAAGAAGCTTATCACAACTATTTATAAAGGTCATGGATGTTCAATCTGGAGGAAGTTCTGGAGACAACCTGATTCCCAAATGAAAAGATACCAGACCTGAGGTCCATAGGGTAACGTTTGTTTCTGTAATCCCTTAATTAAAAAAAAAAAAAACAAACTCACTGTCATTGAGTCGGATCTGACTCATAGAGACCCCTCTTTGGGTTTCCGAGGTGCTAAAATGGCGAGGAGGCCACATGTTCTGACCTCCTCTAACCTTACAAGAGGAAGACAGGATTACCAGCAGTAACCCAAGGCCTATTTCTACATGGCCAGACATGCTGCCTCTCTCCAGCCCTTTCACCAACCATTCCTCCCAATACACCCACCATCTCTCTCCTGGGTTCAATAATTCGCTGCAGTGGCCACACAGAACTCACGGATTACAGGGTTTATTAGGGAAGCACCAGGCTACAACTCAAGTTCAGGAAGAATGCTCAGTCTCTCTCTCAGCCCACCATCCCTCAGCCAACAGTCTCTCACAGTCTCTCTCCCAGCAGTGCGTGTCCCTCGGTGTCTCACTCAGCAATGCGCGTCTCTTGTGTCTCTTTCCCAGCAGCGCGTGTCTCTTTCAGGAGCACATGTCTCTTGCAGCAGCATGTCTTCCTCAACCAGCAGTCAGAGAGAGTTCTGCCTCTAGGAGGCCTCCTTTTGAGCCCGGCAGGGTGGTCAAACTAGCCAATCATAGCATCAGAACTCTAAGTAACTGAGAGAGAGTGGGAACCTCCCAGAACATTGTATTGTGCCATGCCCAACAGAAATACTCCACGTGGATAACTTTTACAATCAGGAGCTCCTCAGTTGCTCATTCCACCACTGAATTTACAATGACTTATGGGTAGAAAAGCCATACAAAGTAATTTACTACACTGCACAAGGTAAGGAGATTGCCCACCTTTCCTTCCGAGGAGTGGCTGGTGGGTTTGAACCTCCAGCCTTCTGGTTAGCAGTCAAAATGCCTTAGACAATACACCACCAGAGATCCTAAATCCCTTAGTAGGGACTCAAATTATCTGAGTACTACTTTAGTGTTTTTTCCACCACAGATGACTGTCTCAATGCCTGTATTTGTAACATAGGGTTAATCCTTACATCTGTATTTGTGATATGGAGTTAATAATCTCTGGGCCGCCTGCCTCCTCCTACAGAGGTTGATGGAAAACCAAAAAAACAAATCAAAGAAGTGAAAATGCTTTGACAAGCATAAAATACTATAGCTATTCAAAGTTATGTTTTTATGATTGTTTCTGTTAGTAAAAATTATAATGCTGTTTAGACTTAGGCCCAATCAAATTTGTGAGATGAAGTTTCTTCTTACTCATCCTTTTTCTTTCTTTGATCATGCTAGTACCAATTTTGGTGAAACACATGAACTTTCTGTTAAGGGAGCCCAGTGCCAGGCCTCCTGTCTCTCTCCTATCAGGAACTTCCACTGCCATTTACTGAGCACTGCACTAACATCAGAGCCTAATATTCTGTGTTCCACCCTGGGAGTTCCTCTCTCTCATTGATTTAAAATAATTGGGCTTCCTTTGTAAGCAGTCCCTGTGTGATGAGAATGGATCTAAGACCCAAATGTCTTTCCACCTTGGATACTTATCACATGAGACAGAGGAAGAAGTCCATCACCTCTGTGGACCTTTCCATGATTCCCACAACTGTAAGTATTTTCTCATGTGCCTAAGCTCTTACTTTGCTCAGAGATACCATTTCTTGAGAATCCACTTTGTTCTGGATACTTTTTAAAGCACTCTTTTGTGGATATCATTAATCTTCAAATACACAAGGTCATTGTATAGATGAAATCCATGAGGCTAGAGAAGGATAAGTCATTTGTCTGTTTTCATAATCACAAAACATGGAATCAGCCCATGGTGTGTCTAATTTCAAAGTTGAAAGTTGTGCCTCTTTACACGTCTCTGTGAATTCCAAGATTCTTTATTGTAATCTCCAGTAGATTCTAGGAAACTGGGAGGAAAGAAACCAAAAAAAAAAAGTTTACCTTGTCTGTAACCTCAGTGCCTGGTTGAGGTTGGAAGGGGGCATTAGTGGTTCAGTGGTAAAATTCTCCCCTTCCATGTGGGAGACCCGGGTTCAATTCCAGAGGTTCTTAAGCCAATGCACCTCGTGTGCAGCTGGCACTCATCTGTCACTGGAGGCTTGTGAGTTGCTAAGATGCTGAGCAAGTTTCATCAGAGCTTCCACACTAAGATGGCCTAAAAAGAAAGGCCTGAGGAGCTACTTTCCAAAATCAGCCAATAAAAACCCAATGGGTCACAATGGTCCAGTAAACAACCAATTGTGAGACTTGGTGCAGGACTGGGCACCATTTCATTCCATTATGCATGGATCACTATGATCCAGGAGCAACTCCATGTAGCTAATAACAGCAAAGTAAATTAAAACTTAACATTTACTGCCCTTTTACAGGTGTATTAATTGTTTTTACATTCTTTCCAAGATCCTTGAGGCCAACTTCTTGCCTCATATTCCACCCAGCAGCTAGGATAAGTCTTCACATTTAGCACAACGTGTTATTTACTTCTAGCCATCTTATCTCTCACCTCATGAGTGATAGGCAGTGATGTTTGAAGAAAAATCATGAGTTTATTGACCAGATATAGGATTATTTGCCACAGACTGTACACCTAAGCCTGGCCAGCGCAGAAATGCTTGCCAGTGGATGGCTCCATGCCACCTCATCCTGAAGAAATAAGTGATGTCCCCATGAATCTTGTTCATTGCATACAGAGGATGGTACCTCATACTGAGGGCTTTTCTTTAATTTGTTCTAAATTATCTCTTTCACACTTCAAAGAAGGTAACCTCTTCTTTTATATTCCTTGCTGGAAGCCAGTTTATCCACACATGTGAGGAGAAAAGAGGATGTTAGACATTTCCGGACAGTATTTACATTTTTTTCAAAATATGTGTTCTTCCAAGAGTCTGACATAAAATCTTTTTAATCCCTTCAGGCTGCCCACATTTTAACCTCATCGCAGCCTTAAATATTAGCACAGCTGACTGTGTATATAACTAAAGTGTGTGTTTATAGAGCTTTATACCACAAGCACAAAATACTAATCAGTTGTCATTCTGTCAGTTCATGTTGCCAGCAGAAGTCTTCTTGATGTTTTCCCAAATTTCTCTCACTTTAATTCACCTTGTCTCTACTTCTTGGCTCCTCACCCTCATTCCCTTTCCTTCCAGATATAATTGAGAACAGGAATCTCCATGTCAAGTTAATTTCCCATTCTTTTGCCAAATGTTCTTTATTTCACTTATTTATTGGACTCATTCATGTCCCCAGAGTTTACAGTAATCCAGAGATTCACTGAATTCCGATTTAGTACTTCCTTTGCCACTAAATTCATCTCTCTATTGCTACTCAAGCCTTAACCATTTGCATCGGTGCCAGAAAATATAACATTTATCTCACAGCTGAGGTGCAAATAGGCTATTCCTTGAAATATTTTGCCCTTTATCCAGAAGCTATAAAGACAAAAGAAAAAGAAAAAAAAAAAAAATCTGGTTAATGTAATGTCAGCCTCCTAGCTCCAGCTGTGCTATCTACAGTTAGAATAACAATCATCATATGAACCGTTTAAGCCCAAAGATTTACTGAATACACACAAGCTTGTGGTAATTCCTCAATTCTCTTTGTGGAAAGATTCAACAGCATTTAAGTTATTTGGTGCAAAATATAAAAAGTGCTATTAAATTTGTCTACATTCAATTTAAAGAATTCTCACTCATTGAAAATTACTCAAGCACATGAAAAGCAGACCTCAGATCACACACACTCCAAGACTAGAGACAGTCGAAAATCGAGATCAGAATCTGACTGAGGAGAGGTGGCAGCCAATGGGTCCTTTCTGGGTGCCGGGGGCTCTTTTCTCTGAGGCATCTCAGTTCTTTCTTGCACAGCTCAGTCTCCTTCTTCTTCCACCAGGGAGGACTCCATCCACTCCTCAGGGGTCACAGCACTGTACTCACTCTAACATGACACCATGCCATCTGTGTTTGACAGCAGCAGACTATTGAGGGATTTGAGGTTTGGCCAGGGGTTGAAAAGATTCCACTGTGTCCTCACAACACACATCATAAATTTTCTCCCTGTTCTAGATCCTCTCAGCTGGGCTTTTGCTAAAGGGCATATTCAAGCAATTGCTGAGCATCTTATATACAAAACGTACCTAAATGTAAAATATTTTGAAAATTAAAGGGATGTTAAGAAATAAAATTTTTAGAACTTGAATGATGTGAAGAAGATGAAAAATAAGCAGTGATTTTTATATTCATATGTATTCTAGATATAAAGTCATTTGGTTAGTTTAGGAACATAAAATTTATAATACAACACTCAAAATACTTATAAAATTCTCAGTCTTGGTATAATGAATGACACAAAGATATCTTCAGGGAGATGAACCACTTTTAAAAGAAAATGGAGAATATTGAGTCTTAAAAATAAAAAGAAAACACTATATATTCTTTGGGTGACTTTTATCATTTCATTTATTATTTCTAGGCCTTCAAGTCTACATAAATGATACTCTTTGGGCTCCAATATAAGGCCATTAAACTAGATACACACACACACACACAGAGGCACAAAAAAAATTACTCCTTTGTATTTAGTATGTAGTTAGCTTTTATATTTCATGAGGGGCGGGGAATACTGACTCCATTTCACATAGCAAATAGGTGCTGAGGGTAAAGAGTTTGACCTATTGTACTAGGTCCTACTCCTGTTGAACAAGTCATTATTAACTGTGTGATTTAGGAAAAGTCTACCAGACTCTCTGTATAGCAGTTCCTCATTTGGAAAAGGGAAAAATAGCACTTTTCACATGACTTACCTTTTATGATACTCAAATAAGATGACATAGCAGAACTTCCTTAGTAAATAGAATCTACTATTTATTTATATTTGGGTGTCCTCACTAAAATCTTACTTTTTCTTCACGCTGTGCATGATAATCAGTGAAGGTGGATTCCAAAGAATTCAACAAGCTTTGGGGATCCTATGTAGCCAATATCAGCACCAGTTTACATGCCTTCAGTCTAAGGCCACAGACTCAGCAGAGTTCCAGAGTTCCAGCTGGTGATGCTTTTTTGGTTTATTTGTTTGTTTTTTGTTTTACATAGAAAGTAATATTATCTACAAATGATGAAAGTTTCATATCTGCTTTTCTAGTCTTTACATCCTGTATTTCTTTTTCTTATCTATTGCACTGGCTACCACTGCCCCAAAAATGTTGAACAAAATTGTCAATAGAAGATAATCTTATTCTGATATTTAACTTGATTTTTTCTTTGTTTTTTGTGAGATTTTTGAAATTATATGCCAAAACACCCCTGAGTTTGGGTTATCTGAAGTTTTTTTCTTGATTAAATTTGGGTTATACATTTTGGCAGGAATAATGTAGTGACATTGTGTTTTTTCTCAGTGCATCATATTAGGAGGTACACAATGCTACTTATGACATAAATTTTAATCACTTAGTTAATGTGATATCTGCCAGGCTTTTCCTTTTGCAATTAATAAATAGTGTGTTTTTCACCCATGTTCATCACAGCACAATTCACTATAGCCTAGAGATGGAAACTACCTAAATGCCCATCAACAGATGAATAGATAACAAAATTATGGTACATTCACACAATGGAATACTATGCTACATTAAAGAACAATGAAGAATATGGGAATCATTTCACAACTTGGATGAACCTGTAGGACATTATGCTGAGTGAAATAAGTCAATTGCAGAAGGACAAATATTGTGTGAGCTCATTACTGAAAAAAGTCAAGGAAAGGTTTCCTTAAGGAAGGGAACTCATTTTTTAGGCTACTGGGCATGTGAGGGAAGGAGGGGAGGAAAATTTCAGATGAGTTGGAGGCCACATGCTGAGTTGGGTAAGGGGAGGGATGGTACGGAAAGAGTCTGTGACCTGCATGATAACATTGGGGAAAAGGAGGACACCAAATTGTGCACATAAGATAGAGATGACAGAGGCTAATACCAGTTATCCACAATACTGCATTACCACTAACACCAAACACCAGGCTACAGATAAATACATGGACAACTGAGAAGATCAGATGGGAATCAGTGAACAGGAATGTACCCTAGACCAATGATTGATTTAACTGAGGATAATCTTGCACAGAGATTAGTGATACAAAATAACCACAATCATTATAGAAGCAACAGAAGACAGACTTGGAGCACTCCTTCAGAAACAGCCAGACACCTTGGGAGAGAGTGGGGACACTGGGCTCAATTGGCACAACATAATACATAAAAATCTTGCTCCACAACCTATTTGGTGAGTAGTGACTGGGGTTTTAGAAGCTTTCAAGTGGCCATCTAAGATAACAGCTAACAGTCTCATTTTGTCGGAAGTGAAGAAGAGCAAAGAAAACCAAGAACATTTGGAAACAATCAGCCCTAGGATATAATTAACCTTGAGACCAGAAGAGTCAGATGGTGCCCAGCTACCAATGCCAACCACTCAGGAGGAGATCAAAACTGGAGATCCTGGATAGAATGGGAGGAAAATGTGGAACAAAATTCAAAAACACAATAATGACAAGAATTACTGGTCAGATGGAGTCCAGTGGGATCCCCAAGACTTCAACACCTCAACACCAAAAAGACAAATAACCCAATTCACAAATGGGCAAAAGACTTGAACAGACACTTCACCAAAGAAGATATACAAGCAGCCAACAAACACATGATAAATTGCTCACGATCATTAATCATTAGAGAGATGCAAATCAAAACAACAATGAGGTATCATCTCACCCCAGCAATAATAGCAAAGTTCAACAGATCAGATAATAACAACTGCTGGTGGGGTTGTGGAGATTTGAACTCTTGTGCACTGCTGGTGGGATTGTAAAATGGTACAACCATTATGGCAAACGGTATGGCGTTTCCTTAAAATTTGAAAATAGAAGTTACATTTGACCCAGCAATTCCATTACTAGGAATATATCCTAAAGAGTGAGAGATAGCATGCAAACAGACATATGTACACCTATATTCATTGCAGCACAATTCACCATAGCAAAGAGATGGAAACAACCTACATGCCCATCAATGGATGAGAGGATAACCAAATTATGGTATATCCACAGAATGGAATACTAGGCCCCATTAAAGAACAATGAGGGATATGTGAATCATCTTGCAACATGGATGAACCTTGAAGACATTATGCTGAGTGAAATAAGTCAATCGTACTGTATGAGCCCATTATTGTAAAAAGACAGAGAAGGGTTTGCTTGGGAAAGGGAAATCACCTAGTAGGTTACCGGGATGGGGAGGGAAAAGGAGGGATTAATTTAGGGCTTGTTGGGGCTTACAAGCTGACATGGGTAGGGGGAATATATGCGAAGGATACATGACCACCATGATAACATTGGGAAATGAGAGGACACTGAACTGTGCACATAAGAGATAGACAATAGATGCTAAAACCAATCAATGTGTCCACAATACCACATTGCTATTAACACCAAACACTAGGCTGTACAGATAAACACATAAACACATGAGATGATCAGACAAGGGTCAGTGAATAGAGGTATACTCTAGTCAAGAATCGATCTCACACAAACACCAGTGATACAAAATACCTGCAGTCCTTACAGAAACAATAGAAGACAGACACATAGTAATCCCTCACGGACATCCCAACACTATGGGAGAGAGATGCAATAGATCTACTACCTCAGGACCATAGTACTGGGGTACACGAGACTCAATTGGCACAAAAAAAATACATAAAAGCATTGCTCCGCATCCTGCATTGGTGAGTAGCGACTGGGGTCTTGAAAGCTTTCAAGCAGCTATCTAAGATGCAGCTAATGGTCTCCTAGCGTCAGAAGTGAAGAAGAATGCAAAAAAAAAAAAGGGGGGGAGGGAGCATTTAGAAGCAATCAGCTCTAGGTCACGATGGCCCTCATGACCAGAAGAACTGGATGGTGCCCGGCTACCAACGCCAACCACTCAGGAAAGGATCAAATCTGGAGATCCTGGATACAGTGGGAGGGAAAACATGAAACAAAATCCAAAAACTCAGTAATGACCAGAATTACTGGTCAGATCAAATCTGGTGAGACTTCCCAATACTATGGCCCTGAAATTCATTGGGTTCCTGGAATAAAACTCACCCCCAGGGGCGGGCTCTCCACCCAATAGTCAACTAGATGTACATGCAGACCACTCAACCCAGAATGCCACACCCACACACTCAATGGTAATACATCATTCAATCTGAGGAAATGCAGGACAAACAGGAGTGCATAATTATAAGGGGCACAGGGGGAGGGTTGCAGGGTAGGGAGGGGAGGAGACTGGGTTAGGGTTGGGAATGGCAAATGGGGAATAAAATTGAATGTACGCATGACGTTGAATGTAAAACAAGCTCTTAAAAAAAACACACACATACAATAATGACGAATATTACTGGTCAGTTGGAGTCTGGTGGGACTCCCAAGACAATCGCCCTGGGACGCACTTCAAACCTGGGATAAAACTCACTCCCAGAGGCTGGCTCTCAGCCCAACATTAGTAAGACTTGCATGCAGAACACCCAACCCAGGGCAAGGCACCCACCTACTCTACAGAGATACATCACTTGGAGCAATGGGCCATGGGGCACCAGAGGGGCAACATTCACACAGAGAAAAAGCTGGACAAGCAAGAGTGCATAACTCAGAAGGACACAGGCATGGGAGGGGTCACTGGGAAGGGAGAGGAAGAGAGTTGATTAGGGTTGGGGATGGTAATTGAGGAGTGAAACCAAATGTCAAACTGTTGAATGTAAAACAAATTCTGCTCTGTAAATTTGCACCCACAGCACAATATAAATAAATAAATAAATAGTGTGTTTTTGAAGCTATGTAATATCCTCTTATTCCTCAAAGTTTTACCCACTAGTTTCATCATCCGTTGATGACTCTGGCCTTGATAAATTATTGTGATAATAGTTGCCAAATAGTAATTTTCTAATTACACCTTTTTTCTAAATTTTATAATTGGTTTCTACCATAGGAGGAAATTTGCCACATTATTTATTTGTATAGCTCTGTGAACTTAACAATTTTTTTTATTCAATTGGCTACAATTATTATTTACTTTGAGCTTCGAGTTTCTCAGATCTGTCCAGTAAGAACCCTTTCAAGCTTACTCCTGCATCATTTTTATCTGTCACCATCATTCTTTGAGCACTTCTTTATTTTCTTGGCCAAGAACACCTGGTTTCTTGGTAACAGAAGCTAAAATCTGGGTGTTAGGTATGGTCATTGTTTCTGGAGTATCATAGTTTCTAGAGCAAGGAAATTAAAGCACGTTTGCATATGTACACACATTTAATTTGTGCTTGTTTCTCATCTCATTTGCTAATGTAAGTCTTTTGTTGAAATATTTATTTTACTTACATTAAGTATAACTATTGAAATCTCAATTTATCCCACTTGTGTTCCATTGAATAGCCTTTGTTAGCATTGTTGTTCCTCTTCATACTCCTTAATTTTTATTCATTTCCCTGGACCTCTTTTAAATTAATCACATATTTATTACTTCATATCACACCCCACCCTTGGCTCATTATTGAGGCATTCTTTTAGTATTATTTTAGAGGCTCTCCTAGGGATTAAAACATACATCATTTGCTGGATAGAGCATAAAATGTAAGACTTTACAAGACTTTAATCTAAGATACTCTTCTCCCTCTCTGCTACTATCTTCATGAATTCTCAGTCTACATATATTTCAAACTCCACAAGTTGTTATTATTTTAAACAGTAAATATTCCATTAGAATTACTCATCTATTTACTTTCTTCATTGCTCTCTCTTTCTTTCTTTATCTCAATGTGGGGATTTTTATGGTTACTCCAAGCATCTCTTCTTTGTTTTCCCTTCACCCAAGTTAATATTTTT
>NW_006921700.1:9325821-9326576 GCF_000298275.1 Orycteropus afer afer | reverse complement strand
AAGCTCCAGCAATTGACAGACTACCCATGGAGATGTTTCAATACATGGGTAAAGCACTAGATGTGCTTACTAATCTACACCAAGAAATTTGGAAAACAGCTACCTGGGCAACCAACTGGAAGATATAGATATCTGTGGCCATTCCAAAGAAAAGTGATGCAACAGAATGTAGAAATTATCAAACAATTTCATTAATATCACAACCAAGTAAAATTTTCTGAAGATAATTAAAAAATGGTTGCAGCAATATATTGATATAGAACTTCCAGAGGTGCAAGCTGGATTCAGAAGAGGATGCAGAAAAAGGGGTATCATTGCTGATATCAGATGGATTTTGGCTGAAAGCAAAGAATATCACGAAGATGTCTACCTGTGTTTTATCAACTATGCAAAGGCATTCCACTGTGGATCATAACAAATTATGCATAACATTGCAAAGAATGGGAATTCCAGAAGAGATAATTATGCTCCTGAGGAATCTGTGCATAGACCAAGAGGCTGTCATTCAAAGAGAGCAAGGGAATACTAAATGGTTTAAAATCAAGAAGAGTGTGCATCAGGGACTTATTCTTTCATCATATTTATTCAATCTGTATACTGAGAAAATATCTGAGAAGCTGAACTACATGAAGAAGAATTCAGAATAAAGAATGAAGAAAGACTCATTAACAACCTATATGTGCAAGGGAACCAGAGATAGCAATTGGCAAGTGAAGACAACTACAAACAAAAAGAGGGAAAAGACTGTGCAGTCA
>NW_006921700.1:9322589-9324308 GCF_000298275.1 Orycteropus afer afer | reverse complement strand
AACCTATATGTGCAGATGACACAAAGTTGCTTGCTGAAAGTGAAGATGAAGCATTTACTGATGAAGATCAGTGACTAGTCTTCAGTGTGGATTACACCTCAACATAAAGAAAACAAAAATCCTCACAAAATAAAAAGCAGCATCACGATAAAAAGAGTTAAGATTGAAGTTGTCAGCGATTTCATTTACTTGGATCCACAATCAACAATCATGAAAGCAGCAGTCAAGAAATCAGACATTATATTGCACTGGGCAAATCTGCTGCAAAAGACCTCTTTAAAGTGTTAAGGAACAAAGATGTCACTTTGAAGACTAAGGTGTGCTTGACCCGAGCCATGATATTTTCAATTGCCTCATATGCATGTGAAAGCTGGAGAATGAATAAGGAAAACTGAAGAAGAGTTGATGCCATTGAATTGTGGTATTGATGAAGAATACTGAAAATACCATGGACTTCCAGAAGAACAAACAAATCTGTCCTGGAAGAAATACAGCTGCTAGGTTCCTTATAAATGAGGATGGACAGACTTCATCTCACTTACTTTGAACATGTTGTTAGAAGGGACCAGTTCCTGGAGAAGGATATCATGCTTGGTAAAGAAGAGGGTTGGAGAAAAAGGGGAGGACTCTCTATGAAATGGATTGATACAGTGGCTGCAAAGGTGAGCTAAAGGATAGCAAGTATTGTGAAGATAACTCAGGACCGGGCAGTGTTTTCTCTGTTCTACATGGGGCCACTATGAGTTGGAACTGACTCTATGGGACCACCAATAACACAGACTAGAAATCTGGGTCTGGTAGGAAAATACATCTATTAATTAATTTTAGTTATTATATTTTTCAGTTCTAGTATTTTTCATTCTATTGTATAGAGTCATTTCTCTGATTAAATTATTTAAATTTTAATTTTGAACATTTCAATCATACTTGTTTTAAAGTCCGTATCTGATCATTGTAACCTGTGATTCTGTTTCCATTGTCTATTTTCCCACTTAGTTTTTAGTCATTCAGTTTTGTCACATGGTTTACCTGATACCTTCTGATTAAATGCTGGATATTTTGCCTGAAAAATTACAGTGACTCACATGAATTGTATTTTTTTAGATAGGCAAATAAAATATTGGCAGATGGGTTTGATCAAGTTGAGACAGGCTTATTTCAGGCTAGCCTTTATTCTTGGGTATGGTGTTTTCAGGTGAATCATCTTAAAGTCTGAGTGTTCACCAGGGACATCCTTCTTAGATGGATGGGCTCTGAATGTTAAACCTTACTCCCGAACACCATGAAAAGGCCAAGACCTCTGCTTCATTTTTGGCCCCTTAGCAGCAGCTTTCTTCATGATTTCTGATGGTATTTCCCACATGCTTTACATTTGAGTAAACAAATGCCTTGAGGGGAATTGTGCAACAGAAAAATTAGATTCACCTCTCCACAGTTTCCTCTTCTATGAGATCTTTCCTACCCAAATTCTGGCTGCCTAGATATCTCTGAACTCCAAGTTTTGTCTCCCTAACCCTGTGAGACTGCCAAAATTTCTAGTCTGCCACTTTCTGTTTGGCCTTGGTGCCTTGATTAGTGAGTCAGCAACCCATGGGAGAAAAGCTGCCATAAATGCCAGGCTCACTTCAATGCATTTGCCTTCTCTTCAGAATCTCAGATCTTAATGCCTAGTTGCTTTGGTTGCTTTCTAATGATTTCAAAGAGCTGCTTTGCTCCCCA
>NW_006921700.1:9320231-9321729 GCF_000298275.1 Orycteropus afer afer | reverse complement strand
CCTCCTCACCCTCCTGACCCTCCACTTACCAAATATGATATCCTTCCCCAGGTATCGGTCCCTCCTGATAACATGACCAAAGTACAAGAAAGGAAGTCTGGTCATTCTTGCTTCTAAGGAACATTGCTGTCAGATTTCTTCCAAGATAGATTTATTTAGAGTTCTGGCAGTCCATGGTATATTCCAAATTCTTCACCAACACTGTGATTCAAGTGGATCAATTCTTCTGTGATCTTCCTTATTCATCGTCCAGCTTTCACATGCATAAGAGGCTACTGAAAATGCCATGGCTTAGGTTAAAACCAAATAGGCGCACCTTAATCTTCAAAGTGACATCTTTGCTCTTTAACACTTTAAAGAGGTCTTTTGCAGCAAATTTGCCCAATGCAATACATTGTTTGATTTCTTGACTGTTGCTTCCACGGATGTTGATTGTGGATTCAAATAAAATGAAATCCTTGACATCAATCTTTTCTCCATTTATCATGATATTGCTTATTGGTCCAGTTGTGAGGATTTTTGTTTTCTTTATGTTGAGGTGTAATCCATACTGAAGTCTTTGATCTTCATCAGTAAGTGCTGCAAATCTTCTTTACTTTAAGCGAGCAAAATTGTTTCATCTGCATATCACAAGTTGTTAATGAGTCTTCCTCCAATCCTGATAGTGCATTCTTCTTTGTATAGTCCAGCTTCTCAAATTATTTTCTCAGCATACAGATTGAATAAGAATGGTGAAAGGACACAACCCCGACACCAACCTTTCCTGATTTTACACCATGCAGTGTAGTTTTGTTTTTGTTTTTGTTTTTGTCTGAATGACAACCTTCTGGTCTATGTACAGGTTCCTAATGAGCACAATGAAGTTTTCCTGAATTCCAATCCTTCACAATGTTATCCATAATTTGTTACAATCCATGCAGTCGAATCTCTGGATAATCAACAAACACAGGTAAACATTTTTCTGGTATTGTTTGCTATCAGCCAAGATCCATCTGATATCAGTAATGACATCCCTTGTTCCACATCCTCTTCTGAATGCAGCTTGAATTTCTAGCAATTCCCTGTCTATGTACTACTGCAAACATATTCAAATTATTTTCAACAAAATTCTACTTCCATGTGATATTAATGATAATTTCCACATTCTGTTGGGTCCTCTTTCTTTGAAACAGGCACAAATATGGATCTTTTCCAGTTGATTGGCCAGTTAGCTGTCTCTCAAATTTCTTGGCATAAACAAGTGAGCACTTCCAGTGTTGCATTCATTTGTTGAAACACTTCAATGCATGTTCCATCAGTTTCTGGAGACTTTTTGCTAATTCCTTCAGTGCAGGTTGGACTTCTTCCTTTAATGCTATTGGTTTTTGATCATATACTACCTCCTAAAATGGTTATATGTCAAACAATTATTTTTGGCGCAGTGAATCTGTATATTCCTTCCATTTTCTTTTGATGCTACCTGTATCATTCAGTATTTTTTCCATAGAATTGTTCAATA
>NW_006921700.1:9316960-9318836 GCF_000298275.1 Orycteropus afer afer | reverse complement strand
TTGTCAGAGCAAAAGCAGGGTGACAGGTTGATGGGAAGCCTGGGAGTTGCAGGGGATCTCAGAAAGCATCATGGGAAAAACACTGGCCTAGACTGGGAACACTAGAGTCCTAGTCCTACTTTGGATCCTAAACAGCTTTGCAACATCAGCCTTGTTATATTATCATGTGATACTAGCACTAAGGATTCATTATGAGGTTAAAATTCCTGACTTGACAGATGAGATTATGAAAACTCAGAACAGCATAGCCAAACTGGAGCTTAACCATCCTGGGTCCTCAGACTTGTCCTTTGTTCACACCACATCCCACTGCTGAAACAGACTCTTCATTGTTCTGAGCATGTATTTCCTCATCTGTAGAATGGGGATAATCTTACATGCTCTCCCTACCTACTACAGAAGATTTAATGCAATCATATGGAACAATATACGTGAAAATATTTTTTAAAGTATACACTATGGAAATATCATTGGATTTGAGGTTTGAGGTGTAATATTTTCCTTCTCACTGTGTCATTGCTTCCACAGACTTCAGCAGAAGTGCACTAGCATCTCCAAAAACAGATTGTGAGTTTATAGAGAGACAGGAGCAAACAACTTAATAAAACTAGGAAAGATGATGCAATGAGAGTATGGGTAATTTTAAGATGATGGTGGAAAAACTAACAAAACACTCTTAAAAAGCTCATAATATAGGGTTCTGGTAAGATGGTGGAATAGGCAAAAAGGCTGCACAGATTCTTTTCAATAAAGAAAAGGCGAACCAATTAATACAGATGCAGATGATAATCCTCAACCCCTGAGCCTTGAAGAGAAGGATACGAAGTGGACTAAACTCCAACTAGCAGAAGAATTTGCATGAAAACACCAAAAAAGGAGACATATGGAACTATGGTCTGGCAGTGATCCTGATGGCACAGACAGCTTAGATATTGCTGAGTGGAGGTGTTGTTGTTGTTGTTGTTATTTGCCATCGAGTCAGCCCTGACTCATAGCGACCTCTCCTTGGGTTTCCGAGGCAGTATCACTGCGGAAGTAGGATTGCCCAACCTTCCTTCCGAGGAGTAGCTGGTTAGCAGTCAAGTGCCTTAGGCACTATGCTACCAGAGCTCTCAAGAATTAACCTAAAATCAGCCCTGCTACTCAGGGACTGCATGGAGAACTGCTCGGGTGGCTGGGGAATAAAAGGGGAAGCAGCGAAGTGGAAGGTAGGCTGAGCTGTGGACTTTTGTCTGTCCGGAGGGCACAGTCATTTTGAATGTTTACAAACAGGTGACCATGTTGGATATTTAAAGTGACAGAATTCTCCCAGATTCCCAGGACTTAAGAACAGGCTCCACTTGCTGGGAACCCTAAGGTCATTCTGGACCCAGACAACTGGCAAGGTGCAACATTCCCCTTGTTACTCTTATAACCCACACCCACTTGGTGAATGGAGGTGTGGCCATTTCACACTTCCATCCACTTTCTGGGCTGGCAGGAATTCCAT
Organism: Orycteropus afer afer; assembly: GCF_000298275.1. Taxonomy (NCBI): domain Eukaryota; kingdom Metazoa; phylum Chordata; class Mammalia; order Tubulidentata; family Orycteropodidae; genus Orycteropus; species Orycteropus afer. The sequence goes on along the minus strand of NW_006921700.1, from coordinate 9,317,347 downwards.
CCCAGTCGGTGTGCTCTGCCAGAGACTGGTTGCCCTGTCCTGCCCTGCACAGATTTTTTTTTCTTTTTTCTGTTTTTTGGTTTGTTTGTTTTTGTCTGTTTTAGAACTAGTATTATGATTATTACTTTTGTCCTTTTTACTATTATTTTTTATTCTTCCCCTTCCAGGTTCCAGTTTTCAGCTTTTATCATTTCCCTGTTCCTGGCATCTTTCTCTCTCTCTCTCTCTCTCTCTCTCTCTCTCTTTCTCAGGGCTAACTCTGGTCCTTGATTTAATTTTGCATTTTTCCCATTTTTTCTTCATCATTTGCCTTCTCTAACTTTTTTCTCTTGAAACATCAAGAGAAGATGGCAGGAATACACAGAATCACTGTACCAAAAAGAACTG
>NW_006921700.1:9314201-9315115 GCF_000298275.1 Orycteropus afer afer | reverse complement strand
TGTTATTGTTGTTTTTTTGCTGTTGTTGTTTACTTGTTTGTATTTTTTCCCTTTTTTATTTTTTGGTTACTGTTCCTGTGTGATTACACAGTGTATATTTTATGCCTGTGCTTTTACTTTCTTGATGGTTATTGAGTTATTATTTTTGTCTAACAAAGTAAAAGACAGCAACAGTCCCCATATAACACAACTATACCCACACCTCTGCAGCTTCACTTACTGAGTGAGAGCCACTGCTTCCTTCCCCACCAACAGGCCAATGATAAACAACCACCAAGAAGAACCTGACTCATCCTTGCCTGCTCTTCACAAATAGTTAGCAGATATCTAAATACAACAATGCCATGATGCTTGGAGACAATAGACCATCACAGTCCACAAAAAAGAAACAAGATTAAGTGATAGAAACAAGGGAGCTAGATACAGATCCAGAACACATCACTGAGAAAGAAGCAGCATGAAACTCTCTGATAAGGAATTCAAAACAATTATATTTAGGTATCTTCAAAGCACTGAGAGACAGACCAAGGAAAACACAGACACAAACTTAGAAGAATTTTGGAAGAAAATACAAGAACAAAATGACCAAATAAATGAAAAATAAAAAATGACTCTAAAACTACAGAGCGCAATCCAGTAAATTAATACTAAATTTTCAAATTTTCTTTGTTGGTTACCAGGGGCAGGAGGGGAGGGAAGGTAATGCTATGAAATGGGGAGTGTATCCAAGAACATATATAGGGTTGGCAGACAATGGTCCTATGAGTTTATGCAAATGAGCAGAATTCCCAGGTGTATAGTAGAGCTGACAAGGGGCAAGGTTGTGGTCATTTGTTTGGTCACAGCCAGCTAACCAGAGAGACCTAGTAGTTGAACCTGCGGGCTTGAGACCATAGTCGCAGGGAACATCAAGC
>NW_006921700.1:9311357-9312539 GCF_000298275.1 Orycteropus afer afer | reverse complement strand
ATATATATATATATGCTGTCTACAAGAGACAGACCTTGGAGACAGAGATAAAAATAGACTAAAAATCAAATGTTGGAAAAAAATATATCAAGCAAATACAACCATAAAAGAGCAGGAGTGGCAATATTAATTTCTGATCAAATCAACTTTAAGACAAAAACCACCATATGAGACAAAGAAAGACATTATACAATGATTAAAGAATCAATTGATCATGAAGATATAACCATAATAATTATCTACAGACCCAATAAAAGAGCTCAAAAATACATAAATCAGACTTTAAAAGAGTTGAAAAGTCAAGTAGATGACTCCACAGTCATTGTTGTTGTTGTTATGTGCCGTCGAGTCGAACCCGACTCATAGCGACCCTTCCTTGGGTTTCCGAGGCATTATCACTACAGAAGTAGATTGCCCCATCTTCCTTCCAATCCACAGTCATAGTAGGAGACTTTGACACACCACTTTCAATGAAAGATAGAACTAGAAATAAACTCAAGAAGAGTCTTGTTAGAAGACTTGGAAGAGCTAAACAAGACAATCCACTAACTTGACCTTATAGACCTCTACAGAGCACTTCACCCAACAAACAGCACAATATATATTCTTTAGCAGTGTACATGGAACATTCTCCATGATAGACCATATGTTAGGCCATAAAGCAAGCCTTAATAAATTTAAAAACATTTAAATATTGCAAAGTGTCTTCTCAGATCATGCTATCAAATTAGAAATCAACAATAGGAAGATCAGTGGAAAAAGAGTAAACACATGGAAAGTGAACAACAGCTTCTTTGAAAAAGACTGGGTAAAAGAAATAAAAATTGAAATTCAAAAATCCTTGAATCACACAATAATGAAAATAAAACATACAAAAATCTTTGGGACACAGCAAAAGCAGTGATCAGAGGCCAATTTAAAGCAATGAATGCACACATCAAAAAAGTAGAAAGAGCCAAAATCAACACTTTAAATCAACACTTCCAGCAAATAGAAAAAGAACAGCAAGAAAAAGCTAGTCACCAGAAGAAAGGAAATAATCAAGATTCAAGCAGAAATCAATGAAACCGAAAATAGAAGGGCAATAGAAAAAAATCAATAAGACCGGAAGTTGGTGTTTTGAAAACATCAATAAAATTGACAAACCACTGGCAAATTTAACAAAGGAAAAGAGGGAGAGAA
>NW_006921700.1:9300253-9309877 GCF_000298275.1 Orycteropus afer afer | reverse complement strand
AAAGTAGGAGGTCTCACACTGCCAGATCTCAAAACCTACTATACAGCCACAGTAGTCAAAACTACCTGGTATTGGTATAATGACAGACACATAGACCAATGGAATAGAATTGAGAACCCAGAAATAGATCCATCGACCTATGGTCAGCTCATCTTTGACAAAGGGCTGAAATCCATTAAATGGGGAAGAGAATGTTTGTTTCATAAATGGTGCTGGCAAAATTGGATATCCATTTGCAGAAAAATGAAACAAGATCTGTACCTCACACCATACACAAAACCAACTCCAGATGGATCAAAGACTTAAATGTCAAACCTAAAACTATAGAGTTCCTCAAAGAAAAGCTAGGGGCAAATTCAGGGGCCCTAATATATGGCATAAATAGACTATCAAGCATAACCCAAAATGCACAAACAACAGGAGAAAAACTAGATGAATGGAACCTTCCAAAAATTAAATTTTTATGTGTTTCCAAAGACTTCTCCAAAAGAGTTAAGAGAACCTACAGATTGGGAAAAAATATTTGGCAATGACAAATCTGCCAAGGGACTTATCTCTAGAATTTATAGAAAACACCAAGACCTCAATAACAAAAAGACAAACAATCCAATTATAAAATGGGCAGAAGACATGAATAAATACTTCACCAAGGAGGATAGTCATGCGGCCAATAAACATATGAAGAAATGCTCACAATCATTAGCTATTAGAGAAATGCAAATCAAAACAACAAGATACCATCTTACTCCAGCACTAGTAGCAAAGTTCAACAAGTTACAAAATAACAAATGCTGGTGAGGAAAGATTGGGACTATCATACACTGCTGGTGGAACTGTAAAATGGTACAACCACTGTGGAAAGCAGTATGGCGATTCCTTCAAAATTTGGAATTAGCAATACCATTTGGCCCAGCCATTCCATTACTAGGTATGTATCCTAAAGAAGTGAGAGCCATGACAAGAACAGACATATGCACACCTATGTTCATTGCAGCACTATTTACAATAGCCAAATGATGCAAACAACCTAGGTATCCATCAACTGATGAATGGATAACCAAACTATGGTACATACACACAATGGAATACTATGTAACCCTAAAAAGTAATCTAGAATCTACAAAACGCTGAATAGTTACAATGAACTTGGAGGACCTTATGCTGTGAAATAAGTCAATCACAAAAGGACAAATATTGTATTAGTCCATTATTGTAAAAGTCAAGAAAAGGTTTCTCTGTGAAAGGAAATTTTCCTCGTTGGTTACCAGGGGTGGGAGAGGAGGGGAGGGAACACTGTTAGATACATAGAGATAAGTATTGATTTGGGTGAAGAGAAGGGCAATGTAGCAAATGTGAGTGATCAACATGGTGGCATTGAAGAAGATGAAGACAGAGAGATACATGGGAGGTACAGACAACAAAGACGAACCCTTTTGCACATACAGTACTGTGTTGTCAGTGAAAGCAAGCATGGGTATATGGGTGGATATATGGGTAGACAAGCTGAACTATTAGGTATGTCTATGAAGCAGGGAGTGTACCCAAGACCATGTATAAGATTGGCAGACAATTGTCCTATAAGTGTATGTGTATGATCTGAATTCCCAGGTGTATAGTAGAACTGACAAAAGACAAGGTGGTAGTCACTTCTTGGTCACAGACAGCTACTCAGAGGGACTGAGTACTTGAACCTGTGGGCTCAGTACCATAGTCACAGGGGACATTGAGCTCAGTTGGTGTAACATACTACACAAAACATTTTTCCACATCCTACTTTGGCGAATAGCTACTGGAATCTTTAGCTTGTATACAGCCATTTAAATGCAACAATGTGTCTCTCCTCATCTAGAGCAAAGAAGAATGAAGGAAACCAAAGATTCATGGAAAGAATTGGTCCCAGCCACTGGTAAACCCTGCGATCCACGGCCTATATGACTATGAGGCCATATGAACTAGACGGTGCCTGGCTACTACTATCAACCACTTGGAAGGGGATCTATGTAGGAGATCCTGGATAGAGACGGAGAACAATGTGGAACAAAACTCAAAATCATTTGGGAAAAAAAGAGGGGGTGGGGAGACCAGGTTTGCTGGTCTGATAGAGCCTGGTGGAACCACTGAGACTATGGCCCCTAGCTCCCCTTCAGGTCTGAAATTGAACACACACCTGTGGCTTCCAGCAAAATAAAAGACAGGCATATGAGTTGAACATGTATCCGAGGTAGATACACTCCTTGGAGAGAACAATCATGGGAGAAAAAAGGGGTGTTTATTCACAGGGTGACAGTTCAGGGGGCAGGAGTGCAGGGATGGATGGACACAGGGAAGACCTAACTATCGGGAGGAAGTGGGAGGGGAGCTGTTGCATTAGGGTAAATTGTAGTCAACATCATGAGACAAAGTGTATGTGAACTGCTGTATGGAAAGTGAATTTACTCTGTAAATTTTCACCCAAATCACAATAAAAAAAAAAAAAACCTCATAATATAATATTCCTGGGAACAGATTGACTACTCCATTGCTTGTATCATACAAACCCACACATATGTCAGCACTTTAGAATGTGTCATGTAAGGGAAGCAAGTTAAGGAGGCAAGCAAAGGTGTTCTAGGTAGGCCTTGTCAGTCTTTAAATCTACAGTCCATTTACTTGTGTGTCCTGCCCGCATCTCAACCTGGGCACAATTGTTCCAACAGGACCTCATCACTCTTGATGACCTCAATCAACAAAGTTTTAAGCACTAATGGGTTTTACCCAATTATCCTGATTTACTGTTCAGTCATTCTTCTCTTAGCTTTCATTGAGTTTATTGTAAGCCAGAAATTATTCCTGGTGCCCTGTGTTCATTATCTCATTTAAAGGTGACAGTAACACAATGAATCAAGTACTACTCTTATCTTCACTTTACAGGTAAGGAGTCTTAGCATTTCAGAGCAAAGCACTACCATCCTCTACAGATAACTATTTTGCTTTTAAGAAGCAGCTTTTGGCTTATCACTGGGCCTTATCAGAGACTGAACATTTAACCATGGCCCACTAAGTCACTATGTGCCCTGAGCTGCCCAGCACTGGGTGTTGTCTGACCCACAGTATTAAAGTCAGACATGCATGTTAGCACTGCATTTTCACATGAAAGTGATCCATTCAAGATCAGGCTCAAGCAGAATCTGAAGCCACAAGTATGTTACATGAAGAAATAGCCAAAATGCCCATGACCCCCATTTCCTGTCACTTTACCTTCCTTTTCCCAGTCTGCACGTATGGCTTCATGAAGAGTTCCTCATGGTGACTTGAGTAAGGAAGATAAAACTTGCATCTGGTTTACAGATGGTTCCGTGTGATATGTAGGCATCACTCAGAATTGGACAGAAGCAGCACAGCAGCCCCTTTCTGGGACCTCTCTGAAGGACAGGAATGAAGAGAAATTCTCCCAGTGGGCAGCACTTCAAGCAACGCACCTGGTTGTTCATTTTTCTTGGAAGGAGAGATGGCCGGATGTGCAATTGTATACTGATTCATAGGCCGTGGCCAATACTTTGACTGGATGGTCAGGAACTTAAAGGGTACATGTTTGGAAAATTGGTGACAAGAAGATATAAGGAAGAGACATGTGGATAGACCTCTCTTAATGGGTCAAAGAAGTGAAGATATCTGTGTCTTACATGAATGCTCACCAAAGGGTGACCTCTGCAGAGGAGAATTTAACAATCAAGTGGATAGGATGACACATTCTTTGGAACCAGTCATCCTCTTTCCCCAGCCACTCCCATCATTGCCCAATGGGCTCAAGAACAGAGTGGCCATAGTGGCACGGATGGAAATTATGCATGGGCTCAGCAACATGGACTTTCACTTACCAAGGCTGACTTGGCTACAGCCTCTGCTAAGTGCCTACTCTGCCAGCAGCAGAGGCCAACACCAAGTCCACAATACGTCACCTTTCCTAGGTTGATCACATTGGACTACTTGCATCATGGAAAGGGAAACATTTTATTCTCACTGGGACAGACACTTTGGATATGGATTTTTCCTTCCCTGCACGCAATGCTTCTGCCAAAAGTACCATCTGTGGACTTACACAATGCCTTATCCACTACCTTGGTATCCCACACAGCATTGCCTCAGATCAAACAACGCACATCATAGCAAGTGAAATGTGGCAATGTACCTATGCTCATAGAATCCACTGGTCTTACTATGATCATCCTGAAGCAGCTGGCTTGAAAAAAATGATGGAATGGGCTTCTAAAGACACAATTAGGGCACCAGCTAATTAGGGTAACACTACCTTGCAGGGTTGGGGCAGTGTTCTCCAGGAAGTCATGTAGACTCTAAACCAGCATTCAGTATATGGTGTTGCTTCTCCCATAGCCAGGATTCAAGGGTCCAGTCATCAAGAGTAAAATAGGAATGGCACCACTCACTATTATGCCTAGTGACCCACTCACATAATTTCTGCTTCCTGTCCCCACAACCTTATGCTCTGCACTTCTGAAAATTTTAGTTCCAAAGGGAGGAATGTTTCCACCAGAGACACAACATTGATTCCATTGAACTGAAAGTTAAGAATGCCACCATTTTGTGTTCCTCATGCCTCTGGATCAACAGCAAAGAAGGGATTTTCTGTGTTGGCTGGTGTGACTGATCCTGATTACCAAGGGTAAATTTGATTAATGTTACATAATGGAGGCAAAGAAAAGTATGTCTGGAATATGGCATCTCTTATTACTATCTTGCCCTTCAGGAATGAAGGTTTGGGTCACCCTGTCAAGCCAAGAACCTTGACCAGCTCAGGTACTTGTTGAGGGCAAAGGGAATACAGAATAAGTGGTGGAAGAAGGTAGTTCTGGATACCAGCTATAATCACATGACCAGTTGTAGGTACAAGGATTGTAATTGTTTTTAGCATTTCTTCCTTGTGTTGTTATACATGTATGTTATGTGTGTGTGCGTGTATATGTATAGAACATATATATATATATATATATATATATATGTATAATATTTTTGTTTTCTTCTTTCTCTCATCCTGTTACTTAGTATAAAATATAAGATGCAAATGAAACTAGTGTGTTTTTATTTATATGCATGTTAGTTGTATCATATTAGGCAAAAGTATGACTTTTAATTGTCTTTATTTAGAGATTATGCATGGTTTATGGAGATGTGTACAGATGCCAAGTTGACAAGAGATGGACTGTGATAGTTATGGTCATATATCACCTTGGCTAGGCCATGATTCTCAGTGGTTTTCAGATATTATGTAATCATCCTCCATTTTATAATGTGATGTAAGCAGCCAATCATTTGAAAAAGGAGTTTCTTTGGGGGTGTGGTCTGCATCCAACATGTATGGATGGTCTAGTAAAGCCTGCCCTTTCTCAGTGCTTCATCCAATATGACATCCTCTGACCTCTGGTCCTTGGGATGTAAGCCAGAAGCCTGCCATCTGACATACAGATTTTAGATTTGCTAGATCCTACAGCCCCGTGAACCAGCAGACTGCCATCTGATCTTCCTGTTTTGGGTTTGTCAGCTCTTGCAACCACATAAGTCAGAAGAATCCTCCAGCTTGATGCCTGACCCATGAATTTGGAACTTGACAGCCTCCAGAACTACATTTGAAACTATTTCCTTGAAATCTGTGTGTGTATGTGTGTATGTGTGTGTGTGTGTGGTATGCTATTAGAGTTAAAATAAACAATCAAATGTGATTTATACATTCTGCATATCAGTATGACTTATTGTAGCTTCCTCATTGGAGAGAAGCCATGTAAGGGTATGGTTCTCGGCTTATTCTTCTTGATACCTCCAAGTTATATTAATCAAAGTGCACAATAATTTTTTAAATAATAAATAAGCAAATGCATAAATCACTCTCTGTTTCAATCATCCAGACACGAATTGAGTTTTGAACCTTGACAGCATTCTGGTGTTGGCCTCCCTCCCTCCTGCAGGATCTAACTTGGACAATACAAAGTTAAAGTTAATGAACTTTCCCCTCCAGAAAGTATTTATCATTAGATCAGTCTCACTTCTTGAGTGCTATTCCAAACCCCCACTCCAGGCTCTATCAGTAGCCAATTTCCCAGAATGAGTCATAGTCTTGGAAGTGAATCAAAATGGAATACTTAATAGAGAATTTAAAAAAACTTACTGAGTTCTCAGACAAACCATTTTATTACCAGTGTTTCAGTTGCTTTTTTTCTGATCACAATATCCTTAAATCAAGTATGATTTGTCCCTCAGATGATACACATATAGAACATGAGTTTAGTAGGAGAGTAGAAAGGGGTAAAAAGGGATAGGACTTAGTTAGATAACATTGCTTCTGCCACTTACTAACGCTGCAATTATTGATAATTTACATCTCTACATCTCAGTTTTCTTGTCTGCAAATTTATAATGGCAATGCTTGCTACATTTTTGTACACAGTGGTGGAAATATTTTTGTATGCTAGTTTGAGATAGATGATAGATAGATAGATAGACAGATTAATATATATATATATAGAGAGAGAGAGAGAGACAGAGAGAGAGAGAGATTTATAGAGAGAGAATAGAAAGAGAGAGAGTGTGTCCATTGGTGATACAAATGGCTATAGCATTTGACTGCTAACAAAAAAGTTGGAGGTTTGAGTCCATCCAAAGATGCAAGGAAAGAAAGACACAGGGAAAGGGTAATTACAGGAAGTAAGTGGAAAAAGAGCTGGTACATTGTGCAACTTCCAGTCAATGTCATGAAACAAAATGTGTATGACTGCTATATGGAAGATAAATTTACTCTGTAAACTTTCACCAAAATCACAACATAAATCAATCAATAAATAAATATAAAGGGAACCGATATTCTGGAAGGAAGATGATGTCGTACTAACAGTCTGAACACTCAGTACCTCTACCAACTGAGATTTTGAATAACTAGACAAAGCAGAAGGCACCCTTCTGGTCTATGTACAGTTTCCTGATGAGCACAATCCAGTGTTCTGGAATTCCCATTCTTCTCAATGTTATCCATAATTTGTTATAATCCATGTAATTGAAGGCTTTTGCATAGTCAATAAAACATAAGTAAACATCCTTCTGGTATTGTTTCTTTTGAACCAAGATCCATCTAACATCAGCAACAATATCCCTCGTTCCACACCCTCTTCTGAATCCAACTTGCACTTCTGGAAGTTTTCTGTCAATATACTGCTGCAACCATTTTTTAATTCTCTTCAGCAAGATTTTACTTGCATGTGATATTGATATTGTTGAATAATTTCCACATTCTGTGGGAACCTTTCTTTGGAATAGGTACACACATAGATCTCTCCCAGTCATTTGGCCAGGTGGCTGTCTTCCAAATTTCTTAGCATAGACAAGTGAGTGCCTCAAGTGTGGTATTTGTTTGTTGAAACATCTCTATGAATAGTCCATCAATTCCTGATGCCTTATTTTTTGCCAATTCCTTCAGTGCAGCTTTAACTTCTTCCTTCAATACCATTGGTGCTTGATCATATGCCACCTCCTGAAATGGATGAACTACAACCAGTTCTTTTTGGTAAAGTGACTCTGTGTATTCCATCTACCTTGTTTTAATGTTTCCTGTACCATTCAATATTTTGCCCATAGAAGCCTTTAATAGTGCAACTCAAGGCTTGAATTTTTTTTCAGTTCTTTCAGCTTGAGAAACGTGAAGTGTGTCCTTCACTTTTGGTTTTCTAACTCCAGGTCTTTGCACATTTCATTATAATAATTGACTTTGTCTTCTTGAGCTGCTCTTTGAAATCTTCTGTTCAGTTCTTTTATCTTGTCATTTCTTCCATCTGCTTTAACTACTCTCCATTGAAGGGCAAGTTTCAGTCTATTCTGACCTTCATTTTGGTCTTTTCTTCCTTTCTTGTCTTTTTGATGACCTTTTGCTTTCTTCATAGATGATGTTATTGATGTCATCCCACAATTTCTCTGGTGTTTGGTCATTGGTGTTCAGTGTGTCCGATCTATTCTTTAGATGGTCTCTAAATTCAGAGGTGATATAATATAGATCATATTTTGGCCCTCATGGTCTTCTACTAACTGTGCTCAGCTTCAAATTGAACTTGACATATGAGCAGTTGATGGTCTGTTCCACAGTCAGCACCTGATCTTGTTTTAGCTGAATATAGTGAGCTTCTTCATCACCTCTTTCCACAGATGTAGTTGATCAGATTCCTGTGCACTCCTCTGGTGAAGTCCATGTGTATAGCCATTTATGCTGTTGAAAAAGTGTATTTGAAATGAATAAGTCATTGGTCTTACAAAATACAATCATGTGATCTCCAGTGCCATTTCTATCACCAAGACCATATTTTCCAACTAGCAGTGATTCTTCTTTGTTTCCAACTTTTACATTCATATCACCAGTAATAATCAACACATTTTGACTGCATGTTCAGTCAATTTCAGACTGCTGAAGTAGGTAAAAATCTTCAATTTCCTCATCTTTGGCTTTGGTGGTTGGTGCATAAATTTGTATAATAGTGCTATTAACTGGTCTCCCTTGAAGGTATATGAATATTATCCTATCACTGATAGTATTGTGTTTCAGGATAAATATTGAAACTTTCTTCGTGACAATGAATGCCACACCATTCCTGTTCAGTTTGTCATTCCTGGCATAGTAGATCATATGGTTGTTTGATTCAAAATGGCTAAACTTGTCCATTTCAGCTCACTAATGCCTATGATATTGATCTTTATGCATTCCATTTCATTTTTGACTACTTCCAATTTTCCTAGATTCATGCTTCATGCATTCCATGTTTTGACTATTAATGGATGTTTGTAGCTATTTCTTCCCATTTTGAGTTCATTTTGAGCTTTACTCCATCCACATCATTAATGTCACTCTACTCTGTGGAGGCAGCTCTTTCCCAGTCATATTTTGAGTGCCATTCAAACTGAGGGGTTCATCTTCCAACACTTTATTTGACAATGTTTCTAGGCTATTCATAAAGTTTTCCAATAATATATCAGATAGTATGTCACTGCTGTTCATAAGATTTTCACTGGCCAATTCTTTGAGAAGTGGATGGCGCCTTCCTTCTGAGTCTGTCTTAGTTTGGAAGCTCTGCTAGAACCTGTTTATCATGGGTGACCCTGCAGGTATTTGAAGTATTGGTGGAATAACCTCAGTCTCACAGCAACACACAAGCCACCACAGTATGACAAACTGACAGGTGAGTGATGGCCTCATCCAGTAAGAGGAACATATTAAACCTCCACTAGTCAATCATAGCTACTACACTGAACATCTCACCCAATGAGCAGGTTACTTCAATAACTCCTACACCTCAATATCAACAGAAGATGGAGGACATCACCTGCTTGTCCCAACACCTGCTCCACACTTCTAGATATAGTAAAAAATAAAATCAAGGTGAAAGAAATCAGTGCAACACTAACAAACAAAGACAACAACTTCAAAATGTCTAGGAGATAAGAGACAACCTCAAATCAAACAAAAGGGGGGGGGGCAATATACTAGATACTAATCCCAAAGCTAAAGAATTAGCACACACCCTGAGGAAGAAAAAGCAATAAAACTATCAGAGAAGAAATTCAGAATATATATATATATATATATATATATATATATAA
>NW_006921700.1:9264572-9300001 GCF_000298275.1 Orycteropus afer afer | reverse complement strand
TATTCTATATATAAAAGAATAAAAATATTCTTTTTCTATTTCTATTCTAAAAAAGAATAGCAAAAAGAATGTTAGTGTATTCACCAGCAAAAGAATAGAAAAAAGAATAGAACTAGCTCAAGAATACATATCCCAGCTGGAAAACAAATCCCTTGATGTCAACCTGTATGAAGAAAAATCAGAGCAAAGATTTCAGAGAAATGAAGAGAACCTAAGAGTTATATGGGATGACAGGAAAAGAAACAACATACCCCTGATTGTAACACCAGAACAAGAAGAGGCCTAAAAATGCACTGAGAAAATTGTTGAAGATTTGCTAACAGAAAATGTTCCCCATATCATGAAGGAAGAAAAGATATCCATCCAAGAAGCTCAACAAACCTCATAGATCGATCCCAAGATCCCAAGAGAAAGTCAGCAAGACATATTATAATCAAACTTTCCAAAACGAGAGATAAAGAAAGAATCTTGGGAGCAACTTGGGAAAAATGAAACGTCACCTACAATGACAATCAACAATATTAAACTCTGATTTCTCAGCAGAATCCATGCAGGCAAGAAGGCAGAAATGACATGTACAAGACCTTGAAAGAAAAGAATTGCCAACCAAGAATTATATACTCAGCCAAACTTTCCCTCAACTATGAGGGTGAAATCAAGACATTCTCAGACAAACAGAAATTAAGAGAATTTGTGAAAACCAGACCAACCCTACAAGAAATGTTAAAGGGAGACCCTTCCAATACAGAACCCAAAACAGAGAACAAAAAATAAAATAAAGACACTTGACACTACCACCTAGAAACCAAAACAGTAAATGATTCACAAAATAAACTCACAAAAAAAGCATATATGAAGAAATAGGGGAGGCACTCTGCACATGATACCAGCAATGAAGCAAATTACAAAACTTCCAAATGGAGAGGAAGACAGGACAATATTGTTATAGAACAAACTGTTCCAAACTTAGGGAGATAAGAATTTACTTCAGGAATGAAGAAAACCAAACATTGATGGGAACAATTAGTCCTTGTGACTGGTACACCATGCAAGCTGGATCCTATATGACTATGAGACCAGAAGAACTAGATGGTGCCCAACTACCACTGTCAACCACTTGGAATGGGATCTAATCTATGTAGGAGATCCTGGATAGAGAGGGAGAACAATGTGGAACAAAACTCAAAATCATTTTGGGGGAAAAAAAAGGTGGGGACCAGGTTTGCTGGTCTGATAGAGCCTGGTGGAACCACTGAGACTATGGTCCCTAGCTTCCCTTCAGGTCTGGAATTGAACCCACACCTCTGGCTTCCAACCAAATAAAAGACAGGCATATGAGTTGAACATGTTCTCTCCTTGGAGAGAACAATCATGGGAGAAAGAAGAGCTGTTTATGCACAGGGTGACAGTTTAGGGGGCAGGAGTGCATGGAGGAATGGACACAGGGAAGAGGTAACTATCAGGAGGAAGTGGGAGGGGAGCTGTTGCATTGGGGTAAATTGTAGTCCATGTAATGAGACAACATGTGTGTGTGTGAACTGCTGTATGGAAAGTGAATTTGCTTTGTAAACTTTCACCCAAATCACAATTTAAAAAAAAAAATTATTTCAGGGTAATCACAAAGAAAACTAACAATCCTTCTAAGCAAACTCAGAAAGAAGAAAACCATAAGGGCTTAGTAAGCACAAAATCAATAATCATGAAGAAAAAGAGAAAAAAACATTTGATAATAAAATGAACTCAGCACAGAAAAATATTTGGAACAAAGAAATCACCAATGACACAATAAAAAACACAATAGAATGACAGCAACAAATTCATACCTATCATTAATTACACTCAGTGTGAATGGACTAAATGCTCCAGTCAAGAGAAAGAGAGAGGCAGATTGGATAAGAAAAGAAGACCTATCGATATGCTGCCCACAAGAGACCCACCTCAGACACAAAGATAAAAATAAATTAAAAATCCAGGGGTAGAAAAAAATAGATATCAAGTTAATGGCAACTGAAAAAGAGCTGGAGTGGCAACATTAATTTCTGGTAAGATAGATTTCAAGGTGAAAACCAGCATAAGGGACAAAGAAGAACACTATATGATGCTAAAAGGGTAAATTGACCAAGAAGACATTACCATAATAAATATCTCTGCACCCAATGAAAGTGCTCCAAAATACATAAAACAAATATTAACTGAATTGAAAGGAAAAATAAACAACTCTACAATAGTAGTAAGAGACTGTAACAAAGTACTTTCAAGGAGGGACAGAACAACTCAACAAAGATACAGAACTCAACAACACAATCAACCAACTTGAACTCATAGACACATACAGAGCATTCTACTCAACAAAAGCACAATATACTTTCTTTTCCAGTGTACATGGATCATTCTCTAGGATAGACCATATGTTAGGCCACAAAATGAGACTCAATATATCTAAAAACATTGAAATACTGCAAAGCATCTTCCCAGATCACCAAAAATAAGAAATAAAAAAACCTCACTACTGTTGAGTCAGATCCAACTCATAGCAACCCCTCCTTGGCTTTCTAAGGCAGTATCACTATGGAAATAGATTGCCCAATCTTCCTTCCAAGGAGTAGCCGGTGGCTTTGAACCACCAGCCCTTTGGTTAGTAGTCAAATGCCTAAAGCACTACACCACCAGAGCACGTACAATATTTACAGGAGCAGGGAAAGACTGCCTTATCTTTCTCCCACAGCTGGCAGTGAGTTCCAGCACCTGATGGGTTCAAACTGCTGACCTTTTGGTTAGCAGCCAAATGCTTTATCCACTGTACCATCACAGCTCCTTTTTAGATCACAATGCTATAAAATTAGAAAATAATAGGAAGTCCAAGGAAAAGTATTGAATATGTGGAGACTGAATAATACACTGCTCAAAAACTACTGGGTAACAGAAGAAATAAAGTGTGAAATTAAAAAAAAAAAAAAAAAAGTCCTAGAGCCAAATGAGAATGAAAATACAACTTACCAAAGCCTTTGGGACATGGCAAAAGCAGTACTCAGAAGTCGATTTATAGCAATAAATGCACAGATCAAACAAGGGGAAAGAATCAATGTCAACACTTTAACTCAAGAACTACAACAATTAGAAAAAGAGCAACAAAAGAAACCTACAGTCTCCAGAAGTAAGGAAATAATAAAGATCAGAGCAGAAATAAATGAAGCAGAAAAAAGGAAAAAAGAAATAGAGAAAATCAACAAAACAAGAAGCTGGTTCTTTGAAAAGTTAAACAAAATCTACAAACCACTGGCAAATTTACCAAAGAAAAGATTTACCAAAGAAAAAATTTACCAAAGAAAGAGATGATGCAAATAACATGAATAAGAAACAAAAAGGGTGACATCACAACAGAACAAACTGAAATATAAAAGTTAATAACAGAATATTATGAAAAACTGTACTCCACAGATTCAAGAACCTCAAAAAGTTGGACAAATTTCTAGAAACAAAAGACCTATCTAAACTATCCCAGTCTGAGATGTAATACTTGAACAGACCCATAACAAAAAAAGAAATTGAGCAGGACATAGAAAAACTGCCCCCCCACACACACACATACAAAAAGTCCTGCCCCAGACAGCTTCACTGGAGAATTCTACCAAATGTTCAGGGAAGACTTGACACTTATACTACTCAAACTATGTCAGAACATAGAAAATGATGGAATACTCCCAAATTCATTCTATGAATCAACCAGAACACTGGTACCAAAACCAGGGAAAGATACCACTAAAAAGGAAAATGACAGATCAATATCCCTCATAAATATAGCTGGAAAAATCTTCAACTAAATCCTAGCCAACAGAATACAACAACATATCAAAAAAATAATACATCATGACCAAGTGGGATTTATACCAAGTGTGCAAGGGTGGTTCAACATCAGAAAAACAATCAATGTAATCCACCACATTAAAAAAAAAAGAAAGGAACCATATCAATTGATGCAAGAAAGGCATTTGACACAATCCAACACCCATTCTTGTTCAAAACACTCAGCAAAATAGAGATAGGAGGGAAAATCCTCAACCTAATAAAAGGCATGTACTCAAAACCAACAGCCAACATTACTGTCAATGGAGAAAGACTCGAAGCATTCCCCTTTCAAAAGGGAACCAGACAAAGATGCCCTCCAACACCACTTTTATTTAACATTGTATTGGAAGTCCTAGCCAAGGCAACAAGGCAAGAAAGAGAAATAAAAGGCATCCAAATTGACAAAGAAGAAGTAAAGCTCTATATATTTGCAGATGACATGATCCTATACATAGAAAATCCAAGAGACTCAGCAAGAAGATTACTGGAACTAATAGAATGGTTCAGCAAAGTGGCCAAATACAAAGTCAACATACAAAAATCAGTTGGATTCCTCTACATCAACAAAGAGCCCTCTGAAAAGGAAATAGGAATAAAGTACTATTTACAATAGCTACCAAAAAGATAAAATACTTAGGGACAAATCTTACCAGAGACACAAAAGATCCATACAAAGAAAACTACAAAACACTACTACAAGAAACTAAAAGAGATACAAAGGAAGAACATGCCATGTTCATGGACAGGAAGACTGAATATTGTGAAATATTAATACTACCCAAAGCAATTAACCCATTCAATGCAATCCCAATCCAGATTCCATCAACATTCTTTAAGGACATGCAAAAACCAATCACTAATTTATTGTGGAAAAGAAAGAGACTTTGGATAAGCAAAGCACAGCTGAGGAAGGAAAACAAAGCAGGTCTCACACTCCCAGATCTCAAAACCTATTATTCAGCCACAGTAATAAAAACAGCATGGTATTGGTACAATGATAGACAGATAGACCAATAGAATAGAATCATAAATCCAGAAATATATTCATCCATTTATGGACAGTTGATCTTTGAGAAAGGGCCAAAACCCATTAAATGGAGGAGAGATACCTTCTTTAACAAATGGTGCTCCAAACCTGGATATCCACTTGCAGAAAAATGAAATGAGACTCATATGTCATCCCATAAATATAAACTCAAGTTGGATCAAAGACTTAAATGTAAAACCCAAAACTATAAAGTTAATCAAAGATAAAACAGGGGCAAACCTCAGGGCCCTAATTTATAGCATAGACTATGAAGCAAAATATACAGGCAGCTGAAGATAAACTAGGTGACTGGGACCTTTTAAAAATTAAATTCTTATGTGCATTGTTAGATGCATTTTAAGGCCAGGGGTCCAAGGTAGGCAGGCGCAGGGCTCAGGGCCTGCTTCGCTTGGGAGTGGCTCTATTTTAAGGCCGGGGATGCTCAGGGCCTGCTTCATATGGGGGCATCTCTATTTTAAGGCTGAGGGCTGAGGTAGGTGAGTGCAGATCAGGGGCTGTTTCACTTGGGAGTGGCTCTATTTTAAGGCTGGGCCCCAGATAGGTGGACACAGAATAGTTAGGAACAACTAAGAGAGATGAACTTGTCTGTCAGTTTGTCATCCTGTGTTGGCTTACATGTGGCTATGCCACTGGTATTGCAAAAATTCCAGCAGGGTTACCTGTAGTAGACAGGTTTCAGCACAGCTTCCAAGCTAAAACAGATTTGGAAGAAGGAAGAGGTCATCCACTTCTCACACAATTGGCTAGGGAAGACCTTATGAATAGCAGTGAAGTATTGTCTGATATAGTGCTGGAAGATGAGCCCATCAGGTCAGAAGGCACTCAGAATTTGACTGGGGAAGAGCTGACACCTCAGAGTAGAGACAACTTTAACCATATAGATAAAGCTTTCAGGACCTCTATTTGCTGATGTGGCACAACTCAAAAAGGAAAGAAACAGCTGTAAACATCCATTAATAATCAGAACAAATAATCATAAATCTAGGAAAATTGAAAGTTGTCAAAAATGAAATGGAACACATAAAGATTGATATCCTAGGCATTAGTGAGCTGAGATGGACTGGTTTTAGCCATTTTGAATCAGACAATCATATGATCTACTATGCTAAGAATGACAAATTGAGGAAGAATGGTGTGATATTCACTGTCACAAAGACTGTTTCAAGATCTGTCCTGAAGTACAATGCTGTCAGTGATAGAATAATATCCATATGCTTATAAGGAAGACCAGTTAATACTACTATTATTCAAATGCATGCACCACCCACAAAAGCCAAAGACAAGGAAATTGAAGATTTTTTCCAACTTCTGCAGTCTCAAATTGACAGAACATACAATAAAGATGTGTTGATTATCATTGGTGACTGGAATCCAAAAGTTGGAGACAAACAAGAGTTACTAATAGTTGGAAAATATGGCTTTGGTTATAGAAGTAATGCTGGAGATCTCATGATAGAATTTTGCAAGATCGATGACTTATTAATTACAAATACTTTTTTTCAACAACATAAGTGATTGCTACACACATGGACTTCACCAGATGGAATACACAGGAATCAGATTGACTACATCTGTGGCAAGAGGCAATGGGGAAGTTCAATACCTTCAGCCAAAACAAGGCCAGGAGCTGATTGTGGAACAGACCATCAACTGTTCATATGTATGTTCAAACTGAAGTTGAAGACAATTAAAACAAGTCCATTAGAGCCAAAATATGACCTTGATAATATCTCTCCTGAATTTAGAGACCATCTAAAGAATAGATGCATTGAATACCAATGACCAAAACCCAGAGGAATTAGGGGATGACATCAGATATATCACCCATGAAAAAAGCAAGAGGTCATTAAAAAGACAAGAAAGGAAGAAAAGATCAAAATGGATGTCAGAAGAGACTCTGTGCCTTTGAGTGGAGAGTAGCTAAAGCAAATGGAAGAAATGACAAGATAAAAGAGCTGAACAGAAGATTTCAAAGAGCAGCTCGAGCAGACAAAGCCAATTACTATAATGAAAGGGGCAAAGACCAGGAGTTAGAATAACAAAAGGGAAGAACACGCTTGGCATTTCTCAAGCTTAAAGAACTGAGGAAAAACTTTAAGCCTTGATTTGCAATATTGAAAGATTCTATGGGCATAATGTTGAATGATGCAGGAAACATCAAAAGAAAATGGAAGGAATACAAAGAGTCACTGTACCAAAAAGAACTGGTCAATCTTCGGAAGGTGGCATATGATAAAGAGCCAATGGTACTGAAGGAAGACATCGAAGCTGCACTGAAGGAATTGGCAAAGAACAAGGCTCCAGGAAGGGACAGAATACCCACAGAGATGTTTCAACAAATGGATGCCACACTGGAGGCACTTACTTGGTTATGCCAAGAAATCTGGAAGACAGCTGCCTGGCCAACTGACTGGAAGAGAACTGACAGAGAACATTCAGAAGTGCAAGCTGGATTCAGAAGAGCCATGGAAAATGGGATATTATTGCTGATGTCAGATGGATCTTGGCTCAAGGCAAAGAATACCAGAAAGATTTTATCTGTGTTTTATTGACTATGCAAAAGCATTTGATTGTGTGGATCATAACAAATTGTGAATAATATTGAGAAGAATGGGAATTCCAGAACACTTAATTATACTCGTGAGGAAGCTATCCATCCACTGGGAGGCTGTCGATAGAACAGAACAAGGGAATACTGAATGTTTCAAATCAAGAAGGGAGTGTGTCAGGATTGTATCTTTTCACCATACTTATTCAATCTATATCCTGAGCAAATAATCCAAGAATCTGGTCTATATGGAGGAGAAGGTGGCATCAAGATTTGAGGAAGAATCATTAACAACCTGTGATAAGCTGACAACACAACTTTGCTTGCAGAAAGTGAGGATGACTTGAAGCACTTACTGATGAAGATTGAAGAATACAGTCTGCAATATGGACTGCATCTCAATATAAAGAAAATAAAAATCCTCACAACTGGACCTATAAGCAGCATCATGATAAATGGAGAAAAGATTGAAGTTGTCAAAGACCTCACATTGCTTCATTCTACAATCAACACCAATGGAAGCAGCACTCAGGACATCAGATAACATATAGCACTGGGCAAAGGACCTCTTTCAAGTGCTGAGGAGCAAAGATGTCTCCTTGAGGACTAAGGTGCCTCTGATTTAACCATAAAGCCATGGTTTATTCATAAGCCTCATATGCATGTGAGAGCTGGACAATGAATAAGGAAGAGAGAAGAAGAATTGATGCTTTTGAGTTGTGGTGCTGGTGAAGAAGGCTGAAAGTACCATGGACTTCTAAAAAAACTAACAGATCTGTCCTGGAGGATGTGCCGCTGGAATGCTTCTTGGAAGCAAGAGTGGCCAGACTTCGTTTAACCTACTTTGGTCATGTTATCAGAAGGGACTATTCCCTGGAAAATGATGTCATGCTTGCTAAGAAGGAGGGTCAACAAAAGAAGGGAAGGCCCTCAACAAGATGGATTAACACAGTGGCTGTGGCAATGGGCTCAAGTATAGCAAGGATCACGGAGCTGGCGCAGAATGGGCCAGTGTTTCAGTCTGCTGTGCATAAAGTCACTATGAGTCACAGATGACTCAACAGCACCTAACAACAGCAACATGGGCAAAATATTGAATGATGGAGGAAACATCAAAAGAAAATGGAGGGAATACACAAAGTCACTGTAGCAAAAAGGGTTGGTCAATGTTCATCCATTTCAGGAGGTGGCATATGATCAAGAACCAATGGTAGGGAAGGAAGAAGTAGAAGCTCACTGAAGGAACTGGCAAAGAACAAGACTCCAAGAATTGGTGGAAAACCCATTTAGTTGTTCCAACAAATGGATGCCCTGGTGGATGCACTCACTTGGCTATGCCAAGAAATTTGGAAGACAGCTACCTGGCCAACTAACAGGAAGACATCCATATTTTTATTCATTCCAAAGAAAGGTGATCTCACAGAATGTGGAAATTATTGAACAATATCATTACTATAGCATGCAAGTAAGATCTTACTGAAGATAATTGAAAAATGGTTGTAGCAGTATATTAAATAGAGAACTTCCAGAAATGCAGGCTGGATTCAGAAGAGGATGTGGAACCGGAGATATCATTGCTGATGTCAGATGGATCTTAGCTGAAAACAAAGAATAGCAGAAAGATGCTTGCCTGTGTTTTATTGACTATCCAAAAGCACTCAATTTTGTGGGTCATAACAAATTATGGATAACATTGAGAAGAATGGGAATTCCAGAACACTTTTTTGTACTCATGAGGAACCTGTACATAGATCAGGAGGCTGTCATTCAAACAGAACAATCGGATACTGCATGGTTTGAAATAAAGAAAGGAGTGTGTGAGGGTTGTATCCATTCACCATACTAATTCAATCTGTATGCTGAGCAAATAATCTGAGAAGATGGATTATATGAAGAGAACATGGCATCAGGATTGCAGGAAGGCTCATAAACAACCTGTGACACACAGATGATACAAGTTTGCTTGTGGAAAGTGAAGATGACTTGAAGCACTTACTGATGAAAATTGAAGACTACAGTCTGCAGTATGGATTATACCTCAGTAAAAAGAAAACAAAAATCCTCACAACTGTCCAATAAACAGCTTCACAATGGATGGAGAAAAGATTGAAGTTGTCAGGGACTTCATATTACTTGGTTCTACAATCAATACCAATGGAAGCAGCAGTCAAGACATCAGACGATGTATTGCATTGGGCAAATTTGCTGCAAAAGACCTCTTTCGAGTGATGAAGAGCAAAGATGACTCCTTGAAGGCTAAGGTGCACTTAACCTAAGTGTGGTTGTTAAATTTGTGTGTCAACTGGGCAGGGCCTGGTTGAGTGGCTGAGCAGCTGGATATAGTATTCCCCATGATGAGACAGGTATCAACTCCATGGTGGAATCTGTCGTGAGCAGCTGAGTAGCTGCCTTAGGGGTGTGGTCTGCTTCCTGTATACAAGGAGAAGTCTTGGGGAATGGTCTCTAGCTTGTGGCACACTTGAACCCTGCATGTACCTGTGTCATTATTCATCAGCCTGCCATGCTCTGCCAACCTTGGAACTTTCAGTGGACTTGAATTAATGCCCTGCTGTCTGGTTTGGTAACATCAGGACTGTGCCTTTTTACTTGTCAACCTTGGGCTTGTCAGTCTCAGAAGCCAGAGGCTGTCTGAGTGAAGAAAAACCTCTAGCTCCAATGAGCCAGGAGCAGGAGACAGAGCTGAAACCAAAGGTTGAGGGGCTTTCACCCAGCCCCTAGAGCCTGGCACCTGGAACTCGGACTTAAAGCCTCCAAACTGTTAAAGAATAAACTCCTGTTTGTTCAAGTTATCCTATTTGTGGTACATTCTTGTCAGAACAGCACTAGGTAACCAGAGCACCAAGTCATGGTATTTTCAGCCACCTCTTATGCATGTGAGAGCTAGACATTGAATATGGAAGACTGAAGAAGAGTTGATGCTTTTTAGTTGTGATGTTGGAGAAGAATGCTAAGAGTTCCTTGGACTGCTAAAAGGACTAACAAATCAGTCCTGGAAGAAGTACAGCCGGAATGTTCCTTGGAAGTGAGAATGGCCAGATTTCGTCTTACCTACTTTGGTCATGTTATCAGAAGGAATCATTCCCTAGAGAAGGATATCAGGTTTGGTAAAGTGAAGGGTCAACAAAAAAGTGGAAGGCCCTCAACAACATGGATTGGCATAGTGGCTGCAATGATGGGCTCAGGTATAGCAAGGATCATGAGGCTGGCACAGGACCGGGCAGTGTTTCATTCTGCTGTGTGTAGGGTTGCTATGACTCAGAGATGACTCAGTGGCACCTAACAACAAAACAACAACATGTACATTGAAAGACTTCTCCTAAAGAGTAAAAAGAGAACCTACAGATTGGGGAAAAAAATATTTGGCTATGATATATCTAACAAGGGACTTATCTCCAAAATTTATAGAAAACAGCAACACCTGAACACCAAAAAGGCAAACAATCCAATTCAAAATTGGGCAAAATACATGAACAGACATTTCATTAAAGAAGATACACAGGCAGCCAACAAACACATGAGGAAACGCTCATGACCATTAGCCATTAGAGAGATGCAAATCAAAACAACAATGATATATCATCTCACCCCAGAAATAATAGCAAAGTTCAACAAGACTGGAAATAACAAATGGTGACAAGATGGTGGAGAAATTGGAACTCTCACACACTGTTGGTGGGACTGTAGGATGATACAACCATTGTGGAAAATGGTATGGTGTTTCCTTAAAAAACTGAAAATAGAAATACCATTTGTTCCAGCAATTCCATTACTGAGAATATACCCTAAAGAGGTGAGAGACAGGACACAAATAGACATATGCACACCCATGTTCATTGCATTAAAGAATAATGAAGAATACACGAATCATCTCACAACATGGATGGTTTTAGAGGACATGCTGAGTGAAAGGAGCTCCGGTGGCATAGTGCCTAAGGCATCTGACTGCTATCCAGAAGGCTGGCGGTTCCAACCCACCAGCACTCCTTGGAAGGAAGGTTGGGCAATCTACTTCCATAGTGATACTGCCTCAGAAACCCAAGGAGGGGTCACTATATGTCAGATCCAACTCAAGGGCAGTGAGTTTGGTAGTTTATGCTGAGTGAAATGTCAATCACAGAAGGACAAATAGTGTATGAGTCCATTGCTGTAAAAAGTCAAGGAAAGGTTTACTCAAGGAAGGGAATTCACTTTGTTGGTTTCTGGGGGTAGGAGGGAATGGGAGGGAAAATTTTGGAGTAGTTGGGTGTCACATGATGATTTGAGTGAGGGGAGGGGTGGTATGAAAAAAGTCTGTAACCAGCATGGTGACATTGGGGAAAGGAAAGACATAGAAACATGCACAAAAGATATACACAACAGAGGCATATACTATTACGTGCACAATGCTGCATCACCAATGGCACCAAACACCAGGCTACCGGTAAATCCATAGAAAGGTGAGAAGAACAGATAGGGGTAGGTGAACAAGAATATACCTGACTAAGGAGCTCTGGTAGCATAGTGCCTAAGGCACTTGACTGCTCACCAGAAGGCTGGCGGTTCAAACCCACCAGCCACTCCTCGGAAGGAAGGTTGGGCAATCCTGCTTCCGTAGTGATACTGCCTCGGAAACCCAAGGAGGGGTCGCTATGAGTCGGGGCCGACTCGACGGCAAACAACAACAAGGATAGTTTTGGCCAAAGATAATCTTATTATTTGTAGCACTTTTGCTACAAAATTATCCACATCCATTACAGAAGCAACAAAAGATAAGGTTGGAGTACCTTCTCAGAGACAACCAAACACCTTGACAGAGAGAATCCCCATAGTCTCAGGGGACATCATGCTCAATTGGCACAACATAGTACATAAAAATCTTGTTCTACATCCAACTTGGTGAGTAGCAACTGGGGTCTTAAAAGCTTTCAAGCAGCTATATAAGATGCAGGTATTGGTCTCCTATCATCTGGAGCAAAGAAGAGTGAAGAAAATCAAAGTCATCTGGAAACAATTGGTCCAAAGATAAGAGGGACCACAATGACCTCAGCCTTCACGACCTCCAAGACCAGAAGAACTATATGGTGCCCAGTTACCAATCCAACTGCTCAGAAAGGAGTCAAAATTAGAGATCCTTGATAGAGTGGGAGGAAAAATGTGGAAAAAAATTCAAAAACACAAAAATGACCTGAATTACTGGTCAAATAGAGACTGGTGAAACCCCCAAGACTATCACCCTGAGTTGCCCTTTGGGCCTAGAAATGGACTCGCTTTCATAGATTGGCTCTTAGGCCAACAGTAGAAAGACCTATATGTAGAACACCTACCCCAGGGAGATGCATACGCCTTAGATAAACCAGCCAGGAGATATCAGAGTGGCAGCATTCATGTAGAGGGAAAGCTGGACAGACAGCAATGCACAGATAAGAAGGGCACAGGAGGGGATAATCACAGGGAGGAAGGAGAAGAGAGCTTTTTATGGTTGGGGATGGTAATGGAGGTTGTGAAATCAAATGTGCATGAACCCTTGAATGTAAAACAAATCTGCTTTGTAAACTCCCACCCAAAGCACAGTATATGTATATATATGGACAGGAGCCCTGGTAGCATAGTGGCTAAGGCACTTGACTGCTAACCAGAAGGCTGGTGGTTCAAACCCACCAGCCACTCGTTGGAAGGAAGGTTGGGCAATCTACTTCTGTAGTGATACTGCCTCAGAAACCCAAGGAGGGGTCACAATGAGTTGGGTCCAATTGACAGCACACAACAGCAACATATATATATAAAGCATATGGCAATAAATAAATAAAGGAAACACATTAAGCTTTGGGGTGTGTGTGGGGGGAGAGGATGCAAGAAAAAATGGCCTGGTGAATAAGTTAGAAAAAATCAACCATTGAAAACCTATGGAACATAGTTCTACTCTGACACACGTGGGGTCACCATGACTTGGAATCATATACATCTTATATACAATATATATATATATACACACACATATATATCATATATACATATACACAACTAACTACTCACTGCCATTGAGTCAAGTTAGACTCATAGAGGCTCCTCCTTGGCTCTCTGAGGCGGTATCTCTATGGAAATAGATTGCCCAATCTTCCTTCCGAGAGTGGCTGGTGGGTTTGCACTGCCAGCTTTCTGGTTAGCAGTCAAATACCTTAGGCACTATGCCACCAGAGATCCCATACATATATATAATTGTATACATATTTGTGCTCTAGTGGTGCAGTGCTTAAGGCATTTGACTACTAACCAGGAGGTTGGGAAGGAAGATGGGACAATCTACTTCTGTAAAGATTTACCTTCTTGGAAATTCATTGGGGGTCACTGTGAGTGAGAATCAACTCAGTGGCAGTGGGTTTGGTCTTGGTTTTTCACATATATGTACAGGTGAGTGTGTGTGTGTGTGTGTGTGTGTGTATATAGGAGCTCTGGTAGCATAGTGCCTAAGGTACCTGACTGCTAACCGGAAGGCTGGCGGTTCAAACCTACCAGCCACTCCTGGAAATGAAGGTTGGGCAATCCTACTTCTGTAGTGATACTGCCTCAGAAACCCAACGAGGGGTCACTATGAGTTGGCTCTGACTCGACGGCACATAACAACAACATCACTAAGGAAGCAGATTGCCCAATCTTCCTTCCGAGGAGTGGCTGGTGGGTTTGAACCGCCAGCCTTCTGGTTAGCAGTCAAGTGTCTTAGACACTATGCTACCAGCTTTAGAAGATTTTCTATGTCTTTAATATAAAGTGATTGCTTTAGATGTTCTAAAAGGTCCCTTTGAGTCCTGATATCTTATAGACATATACTAGCTTACATTTGGAAAAATCTAGCCTTTTTTTAATTGTAGTATAGTTAGCAGTTACAAAGATATTTAGTGTTATGCTGCACCGAGGACATGGATTGGTTTGTTTCTTTGTTTTAAATTGCCTGCATTCTGCTTTTAGTTTCTTTTTTATTTGTCTGTGGAAGGTAAATATACATATACATACATACATACGTATACATATTTGGAGCTTTGGTGGCATAGTGGGTAAGGCATTTAACTGCTGCCAACCAGAAGGTCAGTGGTTCAAATCCAGCAGCTGCTCTGCTAGAGGAAGATGAGTCAATCTATTCCATAAAGATTTATAGCCTTGGAAACAAACCCAATGGGGGTTGCTTTGAGTTGTACTAGACTCAGTGGTCGTGGGTTTGGTTTTGGTTTTTATACACACACACACACACACACACACAGGATTTGTCTTCAAATTTTTCTGGAACATGATAGAGATGGAAATCAATGAACAAGTGTCAATAAAAGGACCAGTAGCTTCAAAGTCAGAGACTGGTTTCTGGTCATGTCTCTGGGGTGCTTACCCACCTCTCTTCCTCTCCATTTCCTTCTCAGTGAAATAGAGACCTGGACCCTAAGCACCATCTCCCTTACTGCAGTTCAGTTTAAGAATTCCTCTAGAAGATGGAGGCAGGTTCTCTATGAGAAGATGCTCCAGGTGTTGACAAGATTGGGGAATTCTGCTCTAAACAAATTTGAGCAGCTTTCTTTACCACCAATTCTTACTGAGATTGTAGTCCATGAATGAGCATTATGAATCTTCAGGAGAAATTTTCAGGAATCTTCAGGAGAGCTTATTTAATCATAGAAAACCCTCTTTTTTAGGGGAGGGTTTTTGTTTTGTTGTGTTTTATTTTTGTGGTGGTGGTTCTTTTGTTTTGTTTTGTTTTGTTTCTTTTGTATACCTACGAACACCAGCCAGACTAGTGTTCCTGGAACCTAGTTTCAGAGACACCAGACGAGATCAATGATGTCAAAAAGGTCCTCAATTTCTAACAATCTGTGGTTCTATCAGTCATTAGTTCTCCAATTTAAGATTTCCAAAAGAATACAGTTGTCTTGGACTCCCAGTGTTGGTTTAAATTACATTTAAACTAGTTTTATTATAATGTTAATTTAATTGTAATGTTACCTATAAATCCCTTATGCTCCTGACTCTTATAGAACTATAAAACCCAAACAAATTTGCAAACTAATTTTGAAGAAAACTAATACAATTAAAATCACCAGCATAAATGTAATGTGTTAGATATGATTTTGCTGGGATTAAATCACTGTTCACATGGTACATATGGTATATTTTGTGTGACGCAGGTCAACAAATCTATTGCAATGTGTCAATTCTCCCATCAGTTTTTTCTCTTTAAATTCTGGGGAAAGCTTTATTTGCACAGTTTACAGTGATGCTATTTGCCTTCTCATGGTGGGAGCACACCAGTTGTATACTTGTTACACCTCTGTTCTTTTCTTATTACTGGTAAGAATTAGATAGTTTTTCTTCATATAAATGCAAAAATATACACAAACAGAAACAAGGCTACAAAAATTTTGAATGAGTTTTAAAGTGGTCATCCAGGTGATCCCAATCATTTGTCTTTTCTTTAGATATCCATTATAATTAGACTAAAATAGATCATTTAAAACAAAAATATATTATAAAGAACCTGCACACCTTAGAGATAAAATGTGCAAACCTCTTAAATTCTTTAGAGCTCCTTTTTCAAATGCCAACTACAGATGCTTTGGGAGCTCTGGTAGCATAGTGGCTAAAGGCACTTGACTGCTAACCAGAAGGCTGCCAGTTCAAACCCACCAGCCACTCCTTGGAACAAGAGGGGGCAATCTACTTCCGTAGTGACACTGCCTCGGAAACCCAAGGAGTGGTTGCTATGAGTCTGGTCCAACTCGATGACACCTAACAACAACAACAACAACAACAAATAGATGCTTTGGTTCTCTCACATGAACATGAAATTCCCCCAGCATTGATCTGCCCTGCTCTTTCCTTTCATTCTCTTCCTAGGGACCAAGGAGTCAATAACACATGTGAAGGTGATGGTCAATCGCTGGTCTTGACTAACGAACCATAACCATTGAGTTGACTTGGACTCATGATGACCCCATATGTGTCACAGTAGAACTATGCTCCATAGAGTTTCACTGGCTGATTTTTCAGAAACAGATCACCAGGCCTTTCTTCCAAGGCACCTCAGGGTGGACTTTTTGTTAACAGTCTGGAACATGACTGTTTGTACCACCCAGGAACTGGAAATCATGTCCATAAGCCTCCCTTTTATATAAGTTGATGTGAAAATATGTACAAAACTAAAAGTGTTGTTTGACTTCTGCAAACACACAATTTAACTTTCAAAAGAAGGTTAATGATCACCCCAAAATGACTCTCTGAGGTTGCCCTAACTATAAACAAATATCATTAATTTAGACTAACTGAACTATGAAGAAGCCAGTATGAATTAGTGAAGTCCAAATTGGATTTTTTTTCTTTACTCTGTACTAAACATAACAACTCAAACTAGCATAACAAAGTGTTAAGATGCAGAGGTCCATAATGGGCTGTTTTAATGAACAGGTAAGAACAGTTAAAATTAGCACAATGATTGTTTTCTAGCAAATTGATTCTCTACCATTCTATTAAGCATTTTAATTCTCTGCAATCTTGTTTACCTCAGTAATTTGCTGAGAAAATCTTTTCTTTCATAGCCAGGGTAGAAGCAACATTGAGCTCAGGCCCGTCCAAATGAGCAAGAGTTTCAAATTAGTAGCATCTGATTTAATGAGGTTTTACTAATAGCAAGTCCGGAAAATGCATTAACTTGCTTAGCCCACTAGGGGTTCCCTTTGTGTTCTGACGTTAACTGCTGCCATTTACTTCATTGCCTGTCGCTTCCTTCCTGATTGCCTTCTCATTTACAACGTTGTGGGGAACTTTTTGACAAACCTCACTCAGCCTCGGGAACATTCCCAACTCTACAGATGGTGCAGGAATGGCGGCGGTTTAGCTGCCAGCCTGCATGATAAAATCGGAGGGTCACCAAGAGGCTATCCCAACCAAAATCATTAGTGCCTTTTTCTGCCTCCAACAAGTCCTGATCAAAACCCGAAAACCATTGCCATGGACTTGATTCTGCCCCTACAGGCAGAGTAGAACTACTACATAGGGTTTCCAAGACTATGATCTTTAGATAGTCACATCTTTTTTCCACAAAGCCTGGTGAGTTCCAACTGCTGACCTTTTGGTTAACAGCAGAGTACTTATCCACTGCACCACCAGGGCTCCTTACAAGTTCTAAAGGAGCTATCAAATAAACATATCCACCGTAAGGCATTTGACTGCTAACCAGAAGGCTGGCTGTTCAAACCCACCAGCCGCTCTTCGGAAGGAACGTTGGGCAATCTACTTCGGTAGTGATACTGCCTGGGAAACCCAAGGAGGGGTCGCTATGGGTCAGCCCGACTCGGCACATAACAACAACTACCACTGATATTATTTCTTCAGAACTTATAAAGGTTTCCTCTGCTTTTCTTAACATCTTGTTGTTGTTGTTGTTATGTGCCGTCGAGTCGGCCCCGACTCATAGCGACCCCTCCTTGGGTTTCCGAGGCAGTATCACTACGGAAGTAGGATTGCCCAACCTTCCTTCCGAGGAGTGGCTTAACATCTTAGGATCACTTTTCCTCCCATCTCCCTATTATTCACCTCTTCTATGTACATTAGCATATAGCACTTGTTTCTATTCATTTAAATTTCTTAAATGTATAGTTTGTGTTTGCAACTGCAGATATTTTGAGGATTTAAGTTACCTCCCACCCCCAACCCACATCCCCACCCTAAGCCTTTGGCACCATACTGTGCAAATAATAGTAAATGCTAAAAAGGTGTTGATGGATAGGTGATAACAATTTAAATAGCTTAACCATGAGCAAGTAAAACTGTCTGAATAGGTCGTTAGCAGTTATTGTCTCCTAAAAATGATTGAGGTCTTGAGGGAATGAGATAGGGGCAGGAAAATTTTGATGGAATGTGAAGTTTTATGGAATATGAAGGGTGTTGAAGTCAAGGAACATGAAGGAGCCCCGGAATGAGAAAGGAGATTTGAAATACAGAAAGAAGTATACATACATTCCCTTGATTTCTGTCTTGCTCTGTCTAGGACTTCACAGAGGCCCTGCACTGTGCCAATGGTTAACTAGTTAGTCTGGTATTTGAAAGGTTGGAGGTTCAAGTCCACCAAAAAGCCCCTCGGAAGAAAGGTCTGGCAATTGACTTCCAAAAAAATCAGCCACTGAAAACTCCATGAAGTACAGTTTGATTCTACCATACATGAGGGCACCGTGAGCTGGATCAACACAACAGTAGTAAGACTACTCAGATACTATGGCTTATCAGACAAAGGTAAACGTATCTGAATAACTCAATTCCTGCTAGGTGTTTCCACCACAAATTAAAGGCTGTTAGGGATATGGGGAGAAGTGTTCAAGTTTAGAAGAGTTTTCATGGTAGCTAGGCCTGGGTATGAGGCAAGAAATATCAACCAATATAGGATTAAACTAAGGAGATGATTTCTACAAAGGTGATACAGGCAAAATAGCTATTTAATTGTCACTGGCAGGTAACGGACAGGCAACCTGATGAGAAATGATTGCCCTCGTGTGCATCAATCATCTTCTCTCTCAAACCAATAGCTAAATGCCCAAATAAGCACTTACTGGCCAAGTGTAATAGTTGCCAGCAAGCTTCCCTGAATTTTGGTAGAGGAAAAGATGGCTTCTTGGTTGGAATTATTCTATTAAGCTAATTGAGGAATTAATAATAATAATAATGTCTATTTTCTGGAAACAAATGTTTAGTGACTAAAACAATTACCCTAAGTTTTTGTTTTATTTCTTGATACTTCAGAATATGGAGAAATAACTGGGAACATGGGGAGGAAGTAGGCAGGGGACCTTTTCCTTAGAAATACGGAGGAGAGGAGAGCAAGAACAGAGATATCTGATTTTCTCAGGCCCCTGCACCTCAGCGTGGATGCCCATGACGCAGAAAGAAGGCCTCAGAATAGCTACCACCTACCCCTCTGGCAGCCCAGAAATGCGTGGTTGAGACTGTGGGTTGCAATAAAAGGCAGCACTAAATGTTATGTGAGTGGCCTTAGAAAAGTTATTTAACCTTATCAGTCTTGTTTCCTAATCCATAAAAGTAGGATAATGCGAGTTACTACCTTAGCTTAGAACAGAGTGTGACTCACAGTTAAGTGCTTGAGAGATGGTAGGGAAAATAAGTGTGGGGATTTCAGTCATTAACTTCTATTATCAGAACATATATTTTCTGTTTATCCTTTCACTCCACAGGCATGGGCCTCGCTCCCACACGGTGCCAGTCACTATGCTGCAGAGCAATGGGTGAAACAATGAGGAAAAACGTCCCTCCTGTCAAGCAGCTTTCAGTCAGCAAAGTTGGGTCCTGTAACTATAATAAAGTGAGCCCAGTGAGTTCCTTCCTTCTAATCTCTGAGAACCCTTCAAAGAAAATAGAGGAAGAAAATAAAATAAAACAATGTGTAGCATTATCTTGGAGAAAATTAGCACCGTTGGAAAAAAATTTATTTAGAAGTTATTACAACCAATCACCAGGAAGGCATTTTTCAACTGAATGTAATATTAATAATCTTTACTAGACCTAAAATAATGTTTATTTTATTCTCCTCCGGCTCTAAAAATATACAGTGGCCTGAAAGCCAAAATCGAATTTGTAATTTTCACAGCTGAATGACATCCATTTATTTCCAAATCAGATGCAAATAGGCACTGTCACCTATGCTCAATGGCAGCCCAATGCAAAGCCCAGCAGGTGCCCTGGGGAAGGGCAGGGCAGGTTAGCTTCCATTTATAGCAAGCCTAAAAAGGAGCATCCCTGAAATAGAAGGTATTCCATCCACAGACAGAAAGTCGGAGTAAAAGACCTTTAAGGCTCTTTCCAATCCCAGATTCCATCCTTCTGGGAATCTTTTGGCTCATGAAAGGTGATAGGGGTCCTAGCCAAACTTTGAATGGAAACCAGGTGTTCTAATTTCCAGCTTGTGACTTTGCAAAACATGTTATGATAGGTGTGGGGTATACCTTAACTTTACCCAAAGAATTAGTCTTTGTCCTTGGTTCCTGACAGAGAATGCTAAACCCTTGGAATTTCCTGAGTAATTGAGGTACTTTTGTTATCTATAGGCCTCCAGACCACCACTGAGAGTTTATGCTAATGAAATGACTCAGGTGGGGGCTGGTCAGGCCAGAAAGACCACCTCCCAGATGACTTCAGGGGATGTGGGCTGATTCAATCAATCATGACTACAAAATACTACAAAATAGGGCCTCAGTAAACACCCTGGACATGGAGGGCCATGGACTTCCTGGTTGGTGAAAGGTATTTATGCTCATGGCAAGGTCGTATACTCATGTTGGGAACCCTCCTGGATTTTGCCCTAAGCTTCCCTTCGTTTGTATTCTTTTCCTTATAATAAAACTGTAATCATAGGTACAGCACATTTTATAAGTCCAATATGTTATTCTAGTAAATTATTGAACCCAAGAGAGTTGTGGGAGCCAGCAGGTCAGAAGTGAGGGGGCTGGGACCACTGAGCTTATGGCTTATATCATGAGGGGATAGAGGGAACCCTCAAATTTGTACCAGCAGGTCAGAAGTGAGGCGAGCCCTGGGAACGTTCAAGCTACCTGCTGGTATACTGAAATAATAGTAGAGAAAACCCCAAATGCGTAGCCAGAAGGCCAGAAGTGAGGGTATCATAAGGGCTCCTAACCTTGTAGCTGGCATCTGAGGTCTTCAGCAGACTTGGTAGTCTGGAGGACTGTGTCCTTTAACTTGTGAACTCTGACCTAGCTCCAGGTGGTTAGAGTCAGAAGTGCTGCACTTGGTACTGGTGTCAGTACTGAAGTGGAACAAAACTGAATTGAATTGATCACTACAGTTTGGTATAAGTAGGATTTTAATTCATCCACTCATGGCCCAGGTGTCCAGCTTAAGGAACAAAACTGTGTTGTCTTTTTTGTTAAGGGGAGTAGTTTTCAGGATAAACAGATACACAGGTTAGCACATCATTTTACTGAAACCCGCAAAGTGTCCTCTAAGTTCCAGCTTGCAGGGCATAATTAGGTATAGACAGAAGGTACAGATGTCATCAGAGCTGGAAAGCTAATAACAAGCCCTTGAGAGGAGATTGCACCTTCTTGGACATCATGCCCTTCTCTCAGGGAGGAACTGGAGAGGTCAGCAACAGCTTCCTATGACCTTCCCCTTTGGTTCTTGGTAGAGATTGAATAAAGACTAGGAACAATTTAAAGTTGGACAAATGATGGCATTCCTGTGGCTAGAATGTCTGTTGGAGGAGATATAGATATAGATATAGATATAGATATAGATATAGATGTAGATATTTTTTTTTTTCCTAATAAAGGACATGTTGTTGTTATTGTTGTTGTTTGCCGTCGAGTCAGCCCCGACTCATAGCGACCCCTCCTTGGGTTTCCGAGGCAGTATCACTACGGAAGTAGGATTGCCCAACCTTCCTTCTGAGGAGTGGCTGGTGGGTTTGAACCGCCAGCCTTCTGGTGAGCAGTCAAGTGCCTTAGGCACTATGCTACCAGAGCTCCTAATAAAGGACATGGTGGCATGATAACCTAAGAAACAATTTGTCAACAGGGATTCTAAACTTTGATAATCCAAAGAATACCCACAGGTTCAAAGGCCATACTTGCCACCATTTAGAACATTCTTCTTTAATAAATAAATAAATAAATAATCTAGCCAATCTCTAAGTAGGACAGGATCCGAGAAATATATTGTTTAGGATTATGGTGTTTATAGATTCTAGACTCTCAGAGGAAACTATGTAATGTAGAGGTTAAGAGCATGGGATTTAGAGTCAAATCTGAGTTCAGATCACAGTTCTACCCCATATTAGCTTGCCCTTGTATCAGTAACTTACTATCATTTTCAAAATGAGATAATACTGTCTTTAGAA
Organism: Orycteropus afer afer; assembly: GCF_000298275.1. NCBI lineage: Eukaryota > Metazoa > Chordata > Mammalia > Tubulidentata > Orycteropodidae > Orycteropus > Orycteropus afer. Next base: position 9,277,660 of record NW_006921700.1, on the reverse strand, counting down.
TATTGTTATAAGATTAAATGAGATGATATATGTGTTAGGTTTCAAATGCCGAGAGGAACATGACCAGGGTGAATTATGAGAAAAATAAGTTTTATTGAATCATCCCTCAGGTGGAGGCTTAGAGTACCATCAGCCCCATCCTGTCTCTGCAGAATGCTTAAGTAGAATTTTGATGTAGGAGGTCATTTGCCTATTTCAAAAGAACCAATCCTAAGTATTGAAGAGGAACTAAACGCAAGGTAGGGCAGGGACAAGATAAGCCAGGGGACAGAGACAAAGGATCCAAGCCGAAATTGAGAGTTGGGGTGGAGGGCTGCTTTATGGTAGGAAAAAGTGAACAAAGAACTCCACCAGAAACTGGGAGTTTGGGGAGCACAGGAAAGTGAACAAAGAGCTTCACCAGATACTATGGGTTTGGGGGTGGGGGCACCTGGAGGGCAGGAAAGAACACAAAGAGTCTAAGCTCAAATTAGGGGGTGGAGACTAGGAGAGTACTGGGAGAGAGAGAGACGGAAACTTAGATACTGGCAGGCTGGGCAGAGGGTGAAGGATTTATCTATCAATATGCAGAACACTTCCTACTTCCCCAATACTTAAAGATGTACCCATTTCCTAGATTTGTGGTTTTTAAATTGTGCTTCACATAGCCATGAGAGTCACACATAGAGACTGCAGAGGGAGGAAGTGGTAAGCCAGGTGGACAGGTTTTCAGGGCCCACTCATTCCCTCTTCCACCAGAGATGATCCATTTTTTAATGGTTAATGGATATGTGGGAGCTATATGAGTTTACAATGTCCCCGTTGGCAAAATCAAGTTTGCAAATCAGTGGCTCATGTGTAAAAGGCAAAACTTTTTAATCCTAGCCCATACACCTTTGTAATCATGCCTCATTTTATTTCTCTTTTAGTTGAGTGTTCTCATTGACTCTCCCAACAGCTCTTAGATGCTCCCACTCTTCCCACTGGCCTCACCTTATTTAAATGCTATCCATCTGTAATGGTCATTGGATCTATTCAAATACTTTCATGCAAGATAGCATTGTACTTTCTAGGATCATGTGTCTAGTTCTAGTCAATGACTTGAGTGGAAGTGATCGGTGTCAATTACAGAGCAGGGCACTAATTGCCAGCTTAGGCTTTCCAGAGGTCTACCTTTCTGTCTGGCACTGCCACCAGCAACACTCCAGATAGTGGCCATACAATAAGCCTGGGTTCCAGAGTGAGGATGGGACTGAGCTGTTACTCCAACAATTTAGAATGAGTGAAAAATAAGCCTTTATTGTTTTAAGCCACTAAAATTTCGAGGGGTGTGTGTGTATGTTACCATGATCTTTCCTAACCCATACATCATCCTTCAAGGATTCACTAATGGCTACTATTACTAAACAATTTGGTCAAAGATTCTGTAGAAGAATCTTGATCCAAAGAGAAAAAATGAAGAGCAGAATTGCAAATGTTTGTAGAGTACAGATTTTCTGAAGTCACTGAGGTTGGATCAATCCTCCAAACTATTTCCCTGATGTAATCTTTAAACCTTAATTCTTAAACCAAAAATATCCCCTGAAGTCTTCTTTAAACCTAACAATAGTTCAACTCAACTAGTGAAGGATATCTGATCTGAGTACTGTGTTTTTTTAAAGAATGATATTTATGGGATCAAATTGACAACAGCAAATTGAAATGTTGGGAAGTTTAGGGGGAAGTGAGTTTATGTTGATGAGGGAGGAACAGTATGGAAAAGGAGGATGAGAATGGTTGCACAACTTGAAGAATATAATCAATGTCACTGAATTGTACATGCAGAAATTATTCAGTTGCTGTATGTTGTGCTGTATATATTTTCAACAAAGAAAAAATATAACAAAATAAATTATTAGAAAAAAATAATGGGCTATAATCTCTTTCATGGTAGTTTTTTGTTTGTTTTTTCCATTAACCATTTTATTATGTAATCTGAACTCTGTACTATCACCCAGGACACACTCTTCCAAATGAATGATATTCATGGCATATCAAAGCAGTCAATCCTTAGAACTCCAAAAACACCTATAATCACTAATACTCACTGGCATTTAATTGATAGACTGCTCCCTATTGTGAAGTTACATATATATGTGCACAATGATCTCCCGTAAGAACCATAAATCCTTTAACTGAATATTTACTAGGATATCTCAGGATGTAGGGAGTATCATTCTATACGCTTCTCTCTTAGTCCTTCACCAAACCAAATATATTCATTGCAGGTGGAATTTGGCTAAATTAATATTAAAAAAAAGTTGCTGAAAGGAAAGTAATCTCATAAAAATAAAAGTAAGAAATGTGCAGCTTAAGAATTAAGTATGTATGGGTGCGGGAAGACTAAATGCCTCAAAGTCTACTTATAGATACTTACTCACTCACTAGCAGTCTCCTCATTCTCCCCTGTCTATAACCTCCTTGACTTGAAACAGACACCAAGAGCTTTATAAGGTCCAGTAAAATGTGAAGTCAAGGATGATGATCCCACTTGCCATATCTCATCACCTCTATTATCTGTGAAGATCAAGAATGTGTCAACATCCTTCAGTTATGTAGCCTCCTCATGCCCAGCCCAAGGATGTTTAACAAGAGCTCATTCCTGGATTGCTAGTTTGCTTATTTTTTTATAAGTTCCCCACAGAGAATAGCATTACTTCCATAGCAATATCAAGCTGAAACAGCACTGCCCAGAAGCACTAAAGAGTTGCTAATAACTGATACTTACTTCACACTTACAAAATACCAGGTATTGCTCTAAGCATTTTGCAAGTGTTGATTTTATGTAGGAGTCCCTGGGTTCTGCAAAACATTAAAACCCTTGACTATTAACCAAAAGGTTGGAGGTTTGATTCCATCCAGAAGTGCCTAGAAGGAAAGGTCTGGGAATCTACTTCCAAAAAATCAGTCATTGCAAACCTTATGGAGCACAGTTCTACTTCAACACATATGGAGCTACCGTGAGTCAAAGTCAAGTGAACCACAAGTGATTAGTGTTGGTGTCTGGGTTAGACTATCATAACTTCAGTCCTTTAAGCATTACCTATATGACCTTGGGCAGCCATTAACCTCCCTATGCCTCAATTCTTTTAATCTAGAAATTGAGGCGATGATCATGGCAGTTCCTACCTCACAGGAATATTGTGAGACTTAAAGAAACAATAATGTATAGATCTTATAGATCTTAAAGGGAGCTCTAGTGGTGTAGTGCCTAAGGCATTTGACTATTAACCAGAAGGCTGGCGGTTCAAACTCACCAACCACTCTTTGGAAGGAAGGTTGGGCAATCTACTTCTGTAGTGATACTACCTTGGAAACCCAAGGAGGTGTCGCTATGAGTAGGAGCCAACTTGATGGCAGTGCATTGTATTTTGTTTGCATAGATCTTAAAACACTGTCCAGCACATAGCATGAGCTCAGCATGTCCTGGCTGTTTTCATTGCAGGAAGTCATTTAGAATATTCTCTCAGAACCTAGAGAATGTTACAAATGGGAAACACAAAAGCAAGTATCTGAGCTGTCAATATCACCTCCAGAGAAGCCTATTAGGAATCAGTCATTGGCTCCACTGGAGAGGAGGGAAAATGGGTTCTGACAAAGGTTCCTGCTGATTGGCTGTTGCTGCTGCTGGTGCAGCTTTGCATTAAAGAATCTCTTCTCACTCAGGAGATAACCATAATATAGTTTGCATTTCAGGGCCTTTCATCCCAGACATTTATGGGATGTGATAACAACTCTCCTGTCATCCGTTTCCCACCAAAGTAGGCCAGGTCATCACTGGGTAAAGCTTTATGGGAATGCCCTGATGCAGTTAAACAGAACAAGAACCAGGTCCTAGTATAATTCTCCAGAGAGGGAGAGAGAATGAGTGCCTGACCTGTGATAATTGCCTTTAGAGCATACGCAATCACCAGGATGGAAAATTCAGACCACGCAGTGGGGCTGGAATATGGCATCCTGCTAACACTTCCTCCCAGTAGATGTGTCATCCCGTACCATAGCCACGACCTTTCAATGTTTCACTTCTCAGAATAAGCACTCTAGGTTAATCAAGAGTGAAAAGCCCAATGTTTCGACAAGTGAGTGGGTTGGAGCTTTGGTTCATGCAAATGTGACAATGACAACTCTCTAAATTCTGGCCAAGAAATGGGGAAAAGGAAGGAAAAGCCATCTCTCGCTCATCCCTGGGTTCAGGATGGAAGCTTGCTTCTCATCCTGCATTGGCTGCTTAAAAGTAGGGTGAGGGGTTTTCTGAATACTGAATGGTAGACTTATTTGTTGACACAGGCAATTTGCAGTAGCAAAATAGGAAATATTTTTATAATGATTTGACATAATATTTATATTAATAGTTAAACTATATTAAAGTTTTGAAAATGTTTAGAAAATAGGGAAAAAATTAGGAATATTGCCTATCACCTCAATGCCTAATCCTGCTTGTACATCTATGCATATCTCCCCTTATAACAAATATACTTGTATTAGGCTATATATCTATATTATTGACTTAGATTTTTGCTTTTTCGATTGCCATTTCATGTTAACTTGTTTCCAAATATCATATTTCTGCATAATATTTTACCATATGAATATAGCATGATTTGTTTAACATTTTCCCTATTTTTGAGTAAACAGATTGCCTCTAATTTCTTAAAATCACAAAAGACTGAGATAAACATATTTAACATAAATCTTTATTATAATTTCTGTCTATTTGCTTAACATAGACTTGTAGGAGAAAAATCTGAGTCAAATGGTATGAATATTTTAAAGTCATTGATAATTAATATTTATTTCCATATTTATTTTTTAGGAAGAGATTTTACACAACCATAACTCCATATGAAAGAGGCTATTTCTTCCAAGCCTCTTAGCTTGGATAGATGGATGGATGGATAGATAGGTAGGTAGGTAGGTAGATAGATAGATAGATAGATAGATAGATAGAACATGATTGGTAGAATATGTGCTGACTTAATTGATTTAGCTTAATCTTAAGCTAAATTTAGAAGTCATTGATTCATGTACATGGGACAACATCATACATGGTAAAATGTCATGAAATAGACTCTAAACCTATTTGAGAGTAGCAGTAAATTATGAAAACTGGAAATAGCTAAGGAAGTCTTCAAGAAGCAGATTGTCTTAGGTTGAGCCTTAAAGCACAATTAGGATTTGTTAAGATAGATGGGAAAAACATATGCCTTCTTGGGGAGAGTAAAAAGTATGGACAAAGAAAAGAAGGCAAGACAATGTATTCCAATACACATTTATTTCTACACCTGTGCATTCAAGCAGTACTTACTTGGTACCTGTTAGGTTCATGGCAGAGCGCTAGTGTTGAAACTACAAGAATGAATAAAACATAGCTTCTGTCCCTGAATGCAATAGTATCCTAAATGGCCTCCCTATCTGCAGATGCACTCCACTCCAATCTATTGCTCATACTGCCACCAAAGTATCCTTCAAACAGTGTATCTGTTTATATTACACCCTGATTTTAATCCTCAAATAATTTTTATAGGATTCATAAACTTCAATGACTTAGCAATGCTTTAGGATAAAATCTAAACACCTTAATGGGGCTTTCTTGGCTTTTCTCCATCAGGAGGCTTCTCTCACCCTTCCTAATATCTTGAGACTCTCTTTCTTTCCTGAAATAATAAGCTTCTGTCAGTTTCTTGGACTGGTCAAATGCAAACTCTCACACAATGCCTAGACTCCTGAAATTCACACTTGTTCATCTTTTAGCTGTCAGCCTGGGAAAGGCTTCCTTTGGTCCTGCATCTGGGTTAAATTTCCTTGCTGGTATTCCCAAATCACCTGGACTTCTCCTGGCATAACTCATTGTATTTTATTTTTTTCAAAGTGTCCTCAAGACTGTAGGCCTCATCATAGTCAAAACTTTAAACTTCATGTCCATTTCTAGGTTTCTACTACCCCATCTGGGAGCTCTGGTGGCATAGTAGCTAAGGCACTTGACTGCTAACCAGAAGGTTGGTGGTTCAAACCCACCAGCCACTCCTTGAAAAGAAGGTTGGGCAATCTACTTCCATAGTGATACCGCCTCAGAAACCCAAGGAGGGGTCTCCATGAGTCGGAGACAACTCAACGGCACATAACAACAACCACACCATCTTATACATAGTTATTTGTCAATAAATATTTCCTGAAGTATTTTACAGTGAATCTTAGTTGCAAGGGGCTGGGATGGTGCTGTCCATTCAAAGGCAGAAGGTTGAGAACATTGAATCATGGAGTCAAGCATAACCAGTAAAAATCTCTCAGGCTTAGAAAATAGAAGAGTGGTTTGTCATAATAATCATTTACTCAGATTGAACAGCTCAATTATCTTAAAATAAGCAAATCTCCACTGTATCATCATGAGACTAGATCCTAGGAAGGCTTTGGAAGCAGACAGATTTAGTTCCATAGCCTCTCTCCAGAACTTTCCAGCTGTAAGAGCCTGGACAAATTACTTAGCCTCTCTGAACTTAACTTTCCTCTTATGTAAACAGAGATGTTAATGTCTCTCTCCTGTCACCAGGGTAAAGAGTTAAATGAGATGAAGTGTACAGAGCAGTAAGTACAGCACCTACCAAGCTATCACATTCACTATTCATTCCTGCATCTACCTCTCAGACATTCCTCTTATGCCCTGAAGAAATTGCTTTTTCCTGTTTTTTCATGTTCTCTACTGTAAAACTAAAAACAAACCAAACTTTGCCATGGAGTCGATTCCAACTCACAGTGACTCCCGTTGGGTGTCCAAGGCAGTAAATCTTTATGGAAGCAAATTGCCTCATCTTTCTTCCATGGAGGAGCTATCAGGTTCAAACCAATGACCTTTTGGTTAGCAGCCAAATGCCTTAAACCTATACCATCAGAGCTCCTGTTGTAAAACTAAGGGGTTGGGAAAAAACAGTGGTTGCCAAAACTGGTTAAACCTAAGCATCATCAGGAGAGCTTTGGCTGTGAACCACTGAAGGTGGATCTGGGAACCAGTTTCTTCATAGAGCTCCCAGGTGATCCTGCAGGTGCCAGCCCAGTTTAGAACTGCAGTCCAGTGTCTTGGAAACTCTGGTCCCTTCCAGCTCTAATAGGCAATGGCCTTTTCTCCCTGCTTCTCTCACATGGAAAATGTTTATTCAATAAATCAGAATATGACTCACCTGGCTGACATTTTTTTATTCCACCAGACCAAAAGATGACATAATTAGCAAAGGTCAGCTCTATGTGTGTGCTTGTGTGTGTGTTTGTGTGTGTGTTGAGGGAAGAGGAGGGAGAAGCATGAAAAAATGTCTTGCCCACCACAAACACTTTCTCTGCTGCTAGCTTGAGCTAGAACTCCCACCAATGGAGCCAAGGCAAGATCAAGCAATAATCAGCCTACAGAAGGCCTTTCTTCAAATGGAAACAAAGTGATTGGTAAGAGCCCTTTAGTCTTCTGCTGTTGTTACATCAACCATATTGGCAGATTGGCCAATAGTCACTGCCCTATTAAATCAATACCAGCGTATGTGGTCATTCTGGATTGTCCGAACTGAGAAGACGAGTGAATGCAAAAACAAACATAACCCAGAGGTTGATGGTTGGTTTGGCAGAAAACATGAATAGAACCAAAACACAGTCCATGAAGAACAAAAAAATAGAATTGGAGGCCCACCAGACATTACAATACAAAAACACAACAAGAAATATGAGGATTCGAAGTCCAAGGAAAAAAACATCTAAGCACAAAGCCTTCAGTTATATGTTCAATACTTTCAGAAGATCAATAAACATTTCTTGAGCCCCTCCTATGGAACAGACATTGAATTATAAATTGGGGGAGAAGGTATTTTAAGACTTGGTTCATCTTGTTAAAGAATTTCAATCTATGGATAAAGATATTTGAAAGAATAACAATTAAGAACTCATTCTGGCTTAGCTATGTTACACAAGGTATCTTATTTAATCTTCCTAATGATTCTGAAAGGATCTCTGGTGGTACTGTGGGTAAGGCAGTGGGCTGCTAATCAAAGGTCTGCAGTTTGAACTCACCCTTCACTCTGCAGAAAAAGGTGAGACAATCTCCTTCTGTAAAGATTTATAGCCTTGGAAACCCTATGGGGGTTGCTATGAGTTGGAAGCAACTCTGGTAGTGGGGTTTGGTTTTGGGTTTAACAACTCAGACAGATGAATATCATTATTCCCATTTTTCAGATGTGAAAAATGAGGTTCAGAAAGCTTCATAAACTTACCCAATATTGAGAGCTAATATTAGGAAAGCTGAACTACCTCTTTATTATTAATAGATGGTATGTGCAGAAGCATCATATATTATACTGAAAATATTTCTAAACATTTTTCTCTAGTAACTATAGTTTAAGCATTCACCAAAGAATACTTTCATTAAGAATCATCAAGCCTGATGACTTTCTTTGTGACAGCTCAGAAATTTAATAGTCACTGGAGCTTTAAGGTCAAATATTCTGATTCTTGAAATGCCACCATCATTTGGGTATTAATCTTGGAATTAGTCCTTGCTGGCCACATGGATCTGTTGTCCTCTCTTCAATAAGCCAGATCAAGCAAAGAACTTTCCTCTTATTTATATATCCATGAGTTGGGAACAGTGGCAGTTCAAACTCTGACAAGTCATACAGAACACTAGCTGGGCATGGGTGAGCAAAGGTCATGCCAAAAAGACTGAGTACTGGAGACAAAATTCACCCAGTGGCTCCAAGAACAAAAATCCACACATTTTCTTTCTTACTTTACCAACAAAACACCATCCCAAAACCAACAGTCTATCTAGGCTAATAATTGGACAACCAAGTATTCAGTACTCCCCCAAATCCTTTTTAAAAGACTCATTGCTGGATCTGGAAAGAAGAAATAATCTTTGTGTCTGATTGAAAACAGGTTTCCTGATTCTCTTGGGCTTCCACGTTTAACAGCTCATTCCACAAAAGATAATCTCTCTTCCTTCTGCTTGGCATACAAAGTTTCTGACTTTTTTGGTGCATTTGAACACACCGGCTGTCCCCCTTGAATGTGACCTGTCATCGTTAAACTTTAAATATACAAATCCCAACCACCTTCTTCCTAAATTAGCTGAATACATCTCTCTGTTTTGACTCACATTAGATGATTGCTACTGAACTTGAAAAGGCTGCATTTCACTTCCTGGCATCATTGGACAGGTTGCAAATCATAACCCTACTAATTAGCACATATATTTCTGTATTTTAAGTATGCCAGCCAAAGGGGGATGTCAGGAGGGAGGAAGGAAAAGGAAAGGGTCACTCAGGGGAGAAAATGAACGGGCAGGGGAGAAAATGAACGGGAGGGAGCATGGGCAAAGGAATTTGAGTGACCTAAATTTATCCTCCTTATTCTCTGAAGCAGATACCCCCTGGAGGATTAACTTCAGGAAAAATCCTTCAGTATTAGCCTTACTTATTTGTTACATAAGAACAAACATTCCTGTTCTTTCTTACTACATCCTGTTTGCCTCTTCTTTGGAATCAGGGAAGGACAACAGGTTAGGGAGGTGTTGAATCAAATTATCTCTGGCCTTGCCATCAATTACACTCAAGTCAATTGCAATCCCATTACTGAGAAAATAGGTCATTAGAAAGATTGTCAGTTAGACTAAGCTTTGCTCTCATAAAAGAAAATAGAAAACCATCATCTTCTAAAACTATGTATATAGAGAGAGTTTTAACATATGTACATAATTTTACTCTACATATATTGTACTCATTATACAGTATAAATTTACTTGATGTATAGTTTTATAGATATTTGTATGTATCTGTATATATATGCAATGTGTATATACATATGTATATATATACACATATATATAAAATGTCTATAAAACCAAACCAAACTCACTGCCATTGAGTTGGATCCAACTCATAGCAACCTCTCCTTGGGTTTCCAAGGTGGTATCACTGTGAAGTAGATTGCCCAACCTTCCTTCCGAGGAGTGGCTGGTGGGATTGAACTACCAGCCTTCTGGTAGCAGTCAAACGCCTTAGGTACTACACCACTAGAGCTCCTAAAATGTCTGTAGATAGATATATCGATCACCTCATGCATACAAAAGCTGGACAACGAATAAGGAAGACCAAAGAAGAGTTGATGCCTTTGAATTATGATGTTGGTAAAGAATATTGAGTATTCTATGGACTGCCACAAGGATGAACAAATCTGTCTTCTAAGAAGTACAGCCAGAACACTCCTCAGAAGCCAAGATGGTGAAACTTCGTCTCATGTACTTTGAACAAGTTAGGAAGAAGGACATGATGCTTTCAAAAGTAGAGGGTCGGTGGAAAAGAGGAAGACCCTCAATGAGAGGGATTGACACAGTGGTTACAACAGTCAGCTCCAGCATAGCAACAACAGTGAAGATGGTGCAGAACCGTGCAGTGTTTCATTCTGCTGTGTCAAGGGCCACTGTGAGTCAGAACCTACACCATGGCACCTAACAACAACAATAACATATATACATATTTGTATACACACACACACACACAAACACACACTTCAACAATAAATGAAAAGGCTTTGAAGAAAAAAATTATCTCTCAAAAATCCCCAACTACCCCAGTGAGAAGTTGAACCTGTGGGCTCAGGATCATAGCCACAGAGGACATCAAGCTCAATTAGCGTAACATACTACACAAAACATTGTTCCACCTCCTACTTTGGCAAGTAGCTACTGGGATCTTAAAAGCTTTCAAACAAAGCAGCTATCTAGATGCAACAATGGGTCTCTCCTTGCTCAGAGCAAAGAAGAATGAAGAAAACTAAAGATTCATGGAAACAATTAGTCCAAGTGACTGGTACACCATGTGATCTTCAGCCTATACGACTATGAAACCAGAAGAACTAGATGGTGCCCAACTACTACTGTCAACCACTCAGAGGGGGATCTATGTAGGAGACAGAACAACGTGGAACAAAACTCAAAATCATTTAAAAAAAAAAGTGGGGGGACGACCAGGTTTACTGGTGTGATAGAGCCTGGTGGAACCACTGAGACTATGGTCCCTAGCTGCCCTTCAGGTCTGGAATTGAACCCACTCCTGTGGCTTTCAGGAAAACAAAAGACAGGCATATGAGTTGAACATTTACATTAGGTAAATACACTCCTTGGAGAGAACAATCATGGGAGAAAGAAGGGCTGTTTATGCACAGGGAGACAGCTCAGGGGGCAGGAGTACATGGAGGGATGGACACAGGGAAGAGGTAACTATGAGGAGGAAATAAGTAGGGGAGCTGTTGCATTGTGGTAAATTGTAGTCAATGTCATGAGACAAAGTGAATGTGAACTGCTGTACGGAAAGTGAATTTGCTCTGTAAATTTTCACCCAAATCACAATTAAAAAAAAAAAAAAAAAACCATCTCCAAAGTAGTTATCAAAAATGGAGACTTACTTTTTACTGCCCCCTACCACCTCCTTCCCTAAAGACTTGTGCTAGTGCATATCTATTCACTAACTAGGAATGTATTTGAGACATAGCAGAAGGCAACTCTATGTTTTTTCTTTTTTCTTTTTTTTTAAACTTTGTCTCTGCTTTTTCTGTCCTTTCCCACCTCCCCTCTCCTCCAGCCTCTCAAATACTCTTGTCCTAAGTGAACCTTCCAGACTAGTGTGATGTTAAAAGAGGAATGTTTGTCTTGGAGTATAGAGATAATTGACAATTAGAAAAGAGGACACTCTTGACTTCTGGTCAGGGCACTACACTCCTGGACAGAGTGCTCTTTTCTTTGGAGCAGGGTGGAGAGCTAAGTGACTCAGCCAGGGATCTGTGAATGTTTATACTTACGAACCACCAGCATCAAGGATTGGAGCTTTCCAGCCAGATCTCCCTAACAGCTGGTCCCACATAATATTAATAACTTATAAAAGACAAGATCAAATGATTCTGGCCCCTCCTATGAGAATATATGACTTTGCTCTGATATGTTGGCTCACAGACACTGACTTACAGACCCTCCTACAGCCCCCACCCCCATTGTTGTTTTCACTAACCCCAGAAAAGCTTGCTATGGAAAGAACTGGCTTTCTCCTTGACTCCAATCTGAGAAGTTAGATAATTTATTGCAATTTATGGCTCTTTATTTTCAAATATTATCATTACATTATTATCACAAACAGGTTTGCCCCTTATAAATCCATTTTCACTTTATGCACTTTTTATTTCCTATTTTTCCCTTTATCCTTGTAACCCGCAAACATTAATCTCTTTAATAAGAGTAACTATTCTAATATGTTTAATTAGTTTCTGTTTTGTTTTTTATGTGATCTTAAAATAAGTAATATTTGATATATTACTATATGTATATATATACTTTTATTACTGTATGTATATATATACTGTATGTATTTTTTTTAGTTTTTATAAAAGTTATTATATTATATATAGCATTGTTTCTTGCTTTCTTTTTCCACTGATTTTTAAGATCAATTTATGGCACTTGCTTTGTATCTAATCTATTGTTTTCACTGCACCCAACAATGTACATCCACCTCATTTTACCTCTCCAAAGCTCTACTCAAAAGAACTCATTGCTATCTAGTCAATTCCAACTCATGACGACCTCCACTGGGTTTCCAAGACTATAAATCTTTACAGAAGCAGACTGCCTCATATTTCTTCTGTGGAGCAGCTGGTGGGTTCAAACCACCAACCATCTAGTTAGCAGTCAAATGCTTTAACCACTACACCATCAGAGGTCTTTCAAAGCTCTACATTGCCCCTTAAATCCAGGAATGACTGAGTCAATCTTTGAAAAGAAAAATAAGAGGGAGAATTTGTCCTACCATATATTAAGATATACTACAAAATGATAATAATAAAGCCAATGAATTTGGGGAACAAAAACATCAATAGAGAGCCAAGAGATAGATTCCTGCATATGCAGAATTGTCATATACCATAAAAAAAAAAAAAAAAAAGTACCATAAATAATGGGGAAATGGTGAATTGTTTAATAGGTGGTGTTGGGAAATCTAGCTCATTGTATGTAGAAATAACTCAGGCTCTAACACCACATTTAAAAATGGAAA
>NW_006921700.1:9262307-9264370 GCF_000298275.1 Orycteropus afer afer | reverse complement strand
GAAATGAATGAAAGACTTACCCGTGAAAGGTAAAACTATAATGTTATTATGAGGAAATATGAGTGAAAAGCTTTTTGACCTAGGGACAGGAAAACACTATAAAAAGAAAACCTCAAAAAGACTAATATGAGGGAAAAAACAATGTGATGACATATAAAAAAAAAAATAAAATTTCTGTTCAATGAAAAGCACCAGAGACAAAGTAACTTTCTGTACCTATCTCTTGAATTGTTGTTGTTAGAGGTCATGGAATCAGTTTCAAAACCATAGCAACCCCATGTGACAGAGTACAAGGATGCCACAGATTGCCCCATCTTCCTTCCGAGGAGTGGCTGGTGGGTTTGAACCACCAGCCTTCTGGTTAGCAGTCAAGTGCCTAAGCCACTACGCTACCAGAGCTCCCACAGGGCTTTCTAGGCTACAGCTTTTACAGAAGCATGTCGTCAGATCTTTTCCTTGTGAACCACCAGGCTTTAGTAGGCAGCCAACTGATTAACTGTTGTGTCACTGAAGCTTCTTACATCTAGGGTGTTTTTTTTGTTTTGTTTTTTTAAGAAGACCCGGTGGCTCAGTGGTTAAGCTCTATGCTCCTAACAAAAAGGTCAAGTGCTTCAAACCCAGCAGCCTGCATCACAGGCAGAAAGATGGGGCAGTCTGAGGAAATTGTTGCTTAATACTTTTTTTCACTCGACTGGCCCAAATTTCAAAGAATGTTCATTCATTCTTTCTGTTCAAAATTGATGGACAAATTAGCCTCTATGCTATCCAAACTCTGAATGGTAATATAGATAATAACTGGAAAGACCTCCTCTTTTTAATCTAGCCTAAACTAGTAGCACCAAAAAGGAAAAGGAAGGGTTGAGAATCTCTTTCTGTTCCCAGCAAGAATGTGCACAAAGAAATATTTCACTTGTTTCAAAGCATCTGAACCTACAAGCTCATTTGTTCCCCCTCTGCCCTAGTCTTGTTCCTAAGTATGCATGGAATTCCTTAGGCAGTTCCTCTGAAGAATTCTGAGCTTGCAGAACTAACAAAGGCTCAAGTTGGGGGCTGTGGAAGCAAGAGAGAGATCACTACATCTACACCAGCATTGTCTTCGCCTTTAAACCTTAACCAATTTCCATTAAGTCTATTGCAATTCATGGCAACCCCCATGTGCTTCAGAGCAGAATTGTGCTCCATACAGTTTTCTTTTCAGTGGACAGTTTTTCAGAAGTAGATCACCAGGTCTTTCTTCTGAGGAACCTCTGAGTGGACTAGAACCATCAACCTTTTGGTCAGCAGCCAACATATTAGCCATCTGTGCCACCTATGGACTCTAGGACCCAGAAAAAATTAATCTTTTCTGCTTAATGTAGCAAATTATTTCCAGGCTTCCTTAGCAGCTCTGATAACCTAACACATTCAATTGTAAGCATTGCAATCTAGAAGGAAACATTATGGATTAACAAATCCAGACATCCTCCATTGCACATGTGGTAGAGGGTGTTTACCTGACTTGCCTGATATTACAAAGCTGTTAACTGAGCTAGTGCTTTGACTTAGACTTTTTACTCTGCTGTCATGGTTCCCTAACTGTATTAGTCAAGGTAACACAAGGTGCCTCAATAATCTCACAGAGTTGCTCTCAAATGTTTTAGATTTTCAAGAGAAACAGAAATACCTGACAAATGTGAGACCAAGCAAACTACCAGCCTGAAGTAGTGTACACTTTCAAAATTACATTCCTTTTGATGATATCACATCTTTGTGAAGTTGAGTTTTCACTGGATGATAAAAACTAGTACCATATAAAAGTCAGTGTAGAATGGGAAATTAGCATGATGGTGTCCAATTACTTACCAGGGTTTGAGAATTTGCGTAGTGCCCAACAAACACACATATCCCATTAGCGAGTTATTGTGGTTATTTAAAAATGAAATTAAAATATTACTTGCTTCCAGTTTACATACATTATTTTTCAGATGGCAACTAAGGGCATAAATACTTACTATGTTTATTTGGGGGAGCTCTGGTAGCATAGTGGCTAAGGCACTTGACTGCTAACCAGAAGGCTGGCAGTT